>NC_056629.2:125488792-125721292 GCF_002870075.4 Lactuca sativa | reverse complement strand
TTATCTTAATCAAATAATAATATTATTATTCCTTATATTATTCTCATAATATATTAATAATATTTCTTCTCTCATTATAAATCATCCTGTCAAGTTGCTATGGTGAAGGCAACCCAAAAGGACCATGCTCAATCGGGTCAAATACTTTCCTAATATAGTTGCGGCCTTAGACACTATTCCAACAGTCTCCTACTTGGATAAGTCTAGTAACTATATACAAATATAATCCTATTAGCTATCGTAACTCTCAAAGACGCTGTCAAACTCTGATCTTATCAATCCTGTCCTTTAGATAAGGGATCGTACAGTCCTCTGTTTAGATATCATGCTGACAATTCTATGGAACCAATTTGTCCAGCAATTGGTTTCTCGATCTCAGATTTCTTCGACATAGAACTTAATCGAACACATCATTTTAGTTCTGACCGGGCCCGGCACATAAGTCAAATCAAATCATCGAGCGGCCGAGATATCGCTTTTACCCTCTTAGAATAAAAGTAACAGATAAACTTCGACTTATATGCATTTACTTATTCATTAATCAACTATACACAATAATGCGTTTTATAACTCAAGTTACTAATGCGGTTTCGCACTATCAATGTACAACCAATTAACAAATAACAAACCATATATCTAGGTTTTAAGACCATATGATATTATCGTCTTGCGATCATCCTTTTTATCACATTCCATAAGGTGATTCCAGCAAGCGCGGGTTTGTTCCAATGCTCAAAACTAGTTCATAAGCACTCATGAACGTTGTAGCAAACTTTTTCTATGTCTAATACCATTTAGATAATCTACACACCAATTCATGAAAATCTTCATTCATACCTACTTCCAACATATGAACGATTGTGGACAATTTGAATAATTCAATTATTCTTAATAAACTCAATTATTCTGGAAGTCAAAACATACAAAGTGAAACAATAGTTAAACAATTAACATAAGACAGTAACATTACTCATAAATAATACTCCTTTATTTAATCATCAAATGTTAATTACATTTATCTATTACACGTTTCTAATACTATCTAATCTATACTAATATCACCCTTTAGCCCAATACTCCTAGCATGCTGTAAGTGCTTAACCCTGCTCAGTCCCTTCGTAAGCGGATCTGTTGGGTTATCTTTTGATGATATCCTCTTAACTACAAGTTGTCCTTCTTCTATACGATGTATAATAAAGTGATATTTTCTGTCGATATGTCTAAATCTACCATGATCCCTCGGTTCCTTGGTCAAGGCAACCGCTCCTTCATTATCACAGAAAATCTCTATGGGTTCCTTTATGGCAGGTACAACTCCAAGATCACCGATGAAGTTCTTCAAACATATTGCCTCTTTCGACGCTTCGGTCGCTGCAATGTACTCTGATTCGCACGTTGAATCAGCTACTGTTTCCTGCTTGGAACTTTTCCAAGTCACTGCTCCTCCATTCAGGGTAAAGACCCAGCCCGACTGCGAACGATAGTTGTCCCTTTCGGTTTGAAAGCTGGCGTCACTATACCCTCGCACCTTTAAGTCATCACTCCCTCCGAGGACTAAAAAAAATTCCTTCGTCCTCCGAAGGTACTTAAGCATATTCTTGACCGCAATCCAATGTGCTCTGCCAGGTTTCCCTTGATATCTACTAACCATGCTCAAAGCAAAGGCTACATCAGGGCGAGTACAAGTCATAACGTACATGATTGAGCCAACTGCGGAAGCGTATAGAACTCGGTTCATTTTTGCTATTTCAGCTTCGATACTCGGACTTTGAGTCTTACTCAACTTGGCATTACTTTGTATCGGTAATTCTCCCTTCTTTGATTTTTCCATACTAAAACGTTCTAGTACTTTATCTAAGTAAGTGTTCTGACTCAGTCCTATTAGTCTCTTACTTCGTTCTCTCACTATCCTTATTCCCAGAATATAGGAAGCCTCTCTGAGTTCCTTCATAGCGAAGCACTTCCCGAGCCAGGACTTAACCTCCTGCAGAGTCGGGACGTCGTTTCCTATGAGTAGTATGTCATCGAAATACAAAATGAGGAAGCTTACTATACTCCCACTAGCTTACACATGATTCATCTTCGCTTCGTACAAATCCAAACTCTTTGACTTTCTCATCAAAGCAAAGATTCCATTTGTGAGACGCTTGCTTAAGTCCATAAATGGACTTCTCAAGCTTACACACTCTATTCGGATGCTTCGGATCAACAAAACCCTCTGGCTGAGCCATGTAAACATCCTCAACCAACTTCCCATTAAGGAAAGCGGTCTAGCATCACTCTAATAGATTTTATCTTCGCAACTGGTGAGAAGGTCTCATCATAGTCAACTCCGGGAGTTTGAGTAAAGCCCTTCGCAACCAATCGCGCTTTATACGTGTGTACGTTTCCATCCACGTCGGTCTTCTTTTTGAAGATCCATTTGCACCCAACGGTCTTACGTCCAGGCACATTATCAACCAAATTCCAAACTTGGTTGTCATACATGGATTGGATCTCGCTGTCCATTGCCTCTTTCCATTTCGCAGACTCCGGGCCTGCCATGGCTTCCTTATAGCTATTAGGTTCATCTAGATTTATTAGTGTACTATCACTAATATACGTGTCCCCTTCGGTAGTAATATGAAAACCATATAACTGGGGTTGAACTCTAACTCTTTCGGAACGTCTAAGAGGTAATGACACGTCAATCGTTTCAACCGGAGTTTCCTCCTCGGGTTGAGTGCCAGCGGTAGAGGTTCCTTCATCTATCGACTCTTGAATCTCTTCAAGCTCGATTTGCCTCCCACTGTCTCCTTGGCTTATGAGTTCTTGCTCTCGGAAAACTCCTCTCCTCGCAACAAATACAACATTGTCCTTCGGTCTATAGAAGAGATATCCAAAGGATTTCTGCGGGTAGCCGATGAAAATACATCGCTCACTACGAGGTTCGAGCTTGTCGTGAGTATCTCGTCTTACGAAAGCCTCACAAACCCAAACCTTGATATGTGCTAACGAGGGAGCTTTCCCTGTCCACATCTCGTGAGGTGTTTTGGCAACCTTCTTAGTAGGGACTCAGTTAAGGATATGGGCGGCAGTCTCTAAGGCATACCCCCAGAATGAGATAGATCGTGAAGCACGACTCATCATAGAGCGGACCATGTCTAACAAGGTTCGATTATGCCTTTTTGCCACACCATTCAACTGCGGTGTCCTAGGTGGCGTCAATTGTGAAACTATTCCACACTCCTTGAGATAGTCGTGGAATTCAAGACTTAGGTACTCTCCTCCTCGATCGGATCGAAGCATCTTGATTTTCCTGCCCAATTGATTCTCCACTTCATTCTTGAAGTCTTTGAACTTTTCAAACGTTTCTGACTTTTTCTTGATTAAATAGATATACCCATATCTACTATAGTCATCGGTAAAAGTCACATAGAAGCGGTTCCCATCCTTTGTGGTTGATCTAAATGGTCCACATACATCGGAATGTATGAGGTCCAATAGACCCTCACCCCTTTCACATGTACTAGTGAAGGGTGACTTGGTCATCTTTCCAAGTAAACAAGACTCGCATGTGTCATCTTCCCTAAGGTCGAATGACTCCAACACTCCATCCTTTTGGAGTTGGGCTATGCGCTTCTTGTTGACATGTCCAAGACGACAATGCCACAAGGATGCTCTATCCATACTATTGGAAGAATCCATGCATAAAACATCATTTCCTAGGTTATCTACAATCATAAATTTTTCATAAATTCCATTACATGGTATTGCTTCAAAATATAAGACACCATTTAGATAAGCATAAATAGAACCATTCTCATTATTAAAAGAAAATCTAAATCCTTGTCTAAACAAACCATGAAATGAAATGATGTTTCTTGCCATTTCTGGCGAATAGCAACAATTGTTCAAATCTAAACATAAACCATTCCTAAGCACTAGAGAATACACTCTAATCTTGGTCACAGGCGACGATCTTCTGTTCCCCATGATTAGATTTATTCTTCCATGCTCCACATCCCTATTTCTTTTTAGTCCCTGCAATTCAGAACAAATGTGGTAACCGCACCCGGTATCTAGTACCCAAGATATAGCATGAGATGAATCATTAGATTTAATTGTGTATATACCTGTGAAAGACGGCTTGATCTTTCCTTCCCTGATGGCTTGCAGGTAGTCTGGGCAGCTTCTCTTCCAATGCCCTATTTTGTGGCAATGGTGGCACTCTGCCTCCTTTGGGTTAGGGTTAGGCTTAGCGGGATCAACTTTGGTCCCACTAGAAGAGGAACCATCTCGGGAATTTCCCTTTGCGGTGGCTCTTAGACAGAGCCTTCCTCTTCTTACCCTTACCTTGCCCAATTGCCAAAACAGGAGCAGCTGGTGGATTGGGAGTTGGTGCAACTGACTTGTCCTTGAGGTTGCTCTCAGCAACCCTAAGGAGACCTTGGAGCTTACTTAGGGTGACCTCCTCTTTGTTCATGTGGTAGGTCATCTTAAATTGATTGTAACACGGAGGCAAGGAGTGAAGCACCATGTCGATAGCCAAGTCTTCCCCAAAGTCAACATTCAACTTACAAAGATGATCGACATACCTTTGCATCTTTTGCAGGTGAACGGTTAGAGATTCTCCATGACCCATCTTGGCGGAGATCATGTTAGTGAAGATCTCGTAACGTTCCCGCCTCGCGTTTTGGTGGTATCTCTCCAATAAGTCTTGGTGCATTTTCGTATGGATACATGTCCTCGTAGGACTTTTGGAATTCGGCGTTCATTGTGGCTATGATGATGCAATGAACCTTTGTTGCATCACGTTCATGGGTCTCAAAAGCAGTCATTTCAGCCGGAGTAGCGATTTATGGGTTGATCTTCTCGAGCTTCTCATCGAGGACATACTCCTTGTCCTCGTAGCGAGCAATCGTGCGAATGTATCTTCTCCATTCGCTAAAGTTCGTCCCATCGAAAGTCACCTTTTGGAAAATGCTCATCAATGTGAACGAGCTAGCAACAACGTTGTTCACGTTCGACATCTACAAATAGAAAGGACAAAGATAAATTAGAATTTGAATCCCTAATTATCACCCAATAAGAAAAATTAGGGCTAGGATCCAAAAACAGTATTTACATATTAGAAAAGGGATGCCGTAATCTAACATGGAAACAATTTGAAGGTAAGTGAATGACGATTCACTAATTCTCCACCATGAAAACATAACTTTAAGTTCTAAATGTATTGAGAATTCCTAGGTTTCGATGAGATTCATTGAACTTTTCAATGGCATGTTTAAATCTCGATATGCCCCTCTCGTTTGTGACTGGGATACCGAGGATCACAAAGTGGGTGTGAATTACCATGCAAACTTACACGGTGCCTTCATTGTAACAATCACCTATTCGATGTGCCGGTAAACCACACACGCTCCATCGAACTATGATAAACAATGAATCACCCTTTGCCACCTTTTCTTAGAACCAATTAGTGTGCCGGTAAGCCACACACGCTCCACTAACAATTTATCAAGGGTGCAAAGTGTAATTTCATGGGATTGCATCAATTCACTTTTCCTAAAGTAACTAGGATTGAGAATTTTTGAAAAACATGTAGTTACTTTGTCTTTCATATTATACTTTTAATGAGGAGATGAGGTTGCCCTATCCTACCCGTTCGGCTAACGACCCTCCACCGATCAAGCAAGCGGTGGGTGTGAGTGTACACCCATTAAGCACCATATAGGCCACAACCTTATACCCACCTTATAGACCGGCTTCGTGAATGAGGCCTACTAACGGTAAGACTTGCATTTTTTTAGTTATACATATATACATATTAATCTTGTAATATTATATTAGTATAGGGTTGAATTTTAAACTTGTAAAATTCTAGGGTTTGAAATTTAAATTGTCTAAATTAAACTTTTAATCATAAAACATAAATTTAAAACTTGAGGGCAAGTTTTAAACTTTTCAAAACATGGGGAATCAAATAACAAATAATCCAAATTAATATTTAATCACATAATTATCCATATTTGATTTATTTAATTATTTCTCGCAAAATAATTTACCAATTTAATTAAAATAATTAATCAATTATCACATAAGGAAATTAATATTTAATTGATTGATAAATATCTTCAATTAGGTCAAGAATATACTCAAATATATCACAAAATCGGATTTATATTGACCTATTAAGATTATGGTAAGTATCCAAAAGATAAACAACAAGAAATCCAGAAATTAGCTCTTTCTAACGCTCGAACTCGCCGAGTACCACAATGGACTTGCCGAGTTGAGGCCTACTCGCCGAGTCCACTATGGAACTCGCCGAGTTCATCAGGTAGAATGACAAAATTCGAATTTTGCAAGCAACAAACAAGCAACAAACAAGCAACAAACAAGCAACCAATGCATCAATTCAATAGAAACCAATCAAGTCTCTGATACCAATGATGGGTTTTAGCCATATGAACATTCCTATGTGCACATACAAACCCTAATGCTTGGATCTAGGTTTCTCTAATTGAACATGCATTGAATCCAAGACTTCTAATGGTAATTCTAATATAATAACATAATAAATCAGATTTAGATGATTACCTTGAATCACTTGCTTGAATCTTCTTGTCCTTGGAGCTTTAGAGTCACAAGTGTCACTCCTCTAATGGCTTACAAACACCAACTAGCAAGAGGATGATTAGAGAGAGAGAGGAGAGAGCTAGAAATCGGCCAGGTTTCTTCCAAAGGCAAGAGTGCCAATTTCAATGACCCCTTGGGTCTATTTATACTTGTAAGGCTCCTAGGATTTCACCCTTAAACCCTAATTGGATAACTTAGGCCGTAAGCAATCCAATACCCTAATGATAAGCCTTGGACGATTCCAAGGTCTATCCTAAGCTCCAGAACCGTCCCCCCTTATCCATAAGGGATTATAGCCCAAAGTACAACTATCATACAATTGACAGTTTATGCCCTTCTATTTAATTAATCTCTTTAAGTCACCAAATTAATTCATAATTAATTTATGACTTATATTAATCAAATAATAATATTATTATTCCTTATATTATTCTCATAATATATTAATAACATTTCTTCTCTCATTATACATCATCCTGTCAAGTTGCTATGGTGAAGGCAACCCAAAAGGACCATGCTCAATTGGGTCAAATACTTTCCTAATATAGTTGTAGCCTTAGACACTATTCCAACAAAATTATGTTCAAAAATCAGTTTGGTTTGGTTATAGTAGAAAAACCAGGAAAAAACTAGTTGCAAATATTTATTAAAAGCTATTTCTAACAGTAAACTTAGTTTTATCTTAATCAGTTTGTTTTTTCACTTAAATTAAAAAAATCGGTTTGAAATGTGCACCTCTACGATAGGATGTTTTCATAAGATCAAGTCTGTTTTTAAATGTTGCCCCAATTTTATTTTCACAAGGTTTGATGATATGTTTATTTTAATACTAGTTTACAACCCGTGGGAACCAAGGTTACAAATTTAATTAAACTTTAATAGTAAAAAAACTCAAAATTATTAATCGCTTATTTTAAATAAATTATTAATTAAGAGATTTTTTTAGTTATATAAAATTATAATCATCGACTTAAATAAATATGAAAAATTATATCACTTTATAATTTGTATTAATTTTATTTTAGTTTTTATTCTAATGTTTTTAGTTTAATGTAATTAGAGTGGAAAATTTAAAATAGATAATCAATAGGTTGACAAGTGGCATACATTAATTAGGAGACATAATAGGGTGACACATGACAAAAGAAAAATGAAATATGAATTAATTATGAGGCCTAATATGGTGACACATGTCAAAAGGAGAATAAAACTATTCTTTTATTAGAATAGGGATTAGACTGTTAAAATAAACATACTATCAAACGTTTTAAAAATAACCTTGGGATGATATTTAAAAACACATTCAATCTTATGAAACACAACCTTGTGACAAGAGGTAAATAATGGTGCTTCTTCCTAACAATAGCATAATTCTATTTCAGGAATTTTTACTAAGTTTATCTTCCTAACTTCTAAATTAAGTCATTTCAAGGGACTCAATATGGTGTACAACAACAATGGAAATAAGAATAAACACGACCTAAAGGTTTAGACTTAATTATTCTTTTAGGTGATCGATGTCTGGGGGGGTATATGAGTTAGTGAGATATAAAGTTACATGTTAGTAAACAACTCATTAATAGAATATCAATGAATAGGTTACGTTGAGTTTATTTTGCAAAATAAAAACAATGTTTAGGTCTAAAACGAAGATAACAAAAAAAAGTATTGTCTGTTATGGAAAGAAATTGTCTGTAACTTGTTGGGGGCAGAAATAACAAGTAAACGCTAAACATTGTGTCTTTTTTGAAATAGAAATTAGTTTTAGATCTAAAAATAAAAAAAAATACAAAACGTAGGATCTTTTTAAGGAAAAAAAGCTTAAGGGAAACACTATCAATGTTCCCAAAAAAAATTCTATCGATTAAATATGTATTATGAACATTGATCAAGTTGACTATGGTAAAATTCTTGAGGACTCTTGATAATCGAACGTGTTTGGGAAGATTAACGACCACAGAAATGAGAACTGATAAAATTGGCCAAAAACCAACCCTTTAGGGTTCAATAAAAACGACCAATGTGTATGCATCTTTAAAACGCTCTGATATCACTTGTTGAGTCATTAAAAGTGACCTTCTTGAACTTCTCCCTACCGCAGTTAGCACCGCAACTGCAACCAAGAGTTTCTACTTCAGTCATCCGCAACCGAAGTCCAAGGATCAACAACCTTGTTTTGTAATCAGTCTGTATTGTCTTATCTCTTTTATTTCTATTGTCCAGTAGATCTTGCATGGCTACTCATAGAAAATCTTTTGTATTGTAACTCTTGTGTCTCTATAAATAGAGACCATGCTCTTTGTATCAGATACGCATCTACACTTTCTAATACATCTTCTCTGGATTTATCCTTTCTATCTCGTTCTTACTTAACCATATTTCTTACTGTTACATAGCAGATTGCAATCACTCTTCGGAGCAAGTCTTTGTGACTTAATCACTAAGTTTGATCTCACTTACTAACATTGGTTTGAATGCATTCCAAGTTATGAATCAACTTACGTGTATACTTGATATAACAATTGTTGTCATTTACATTACTTTACTTTCCGCATCTAACTCGCTAACTTCTAACTATTAATATTATTGTTGAGCTAACAGATCCTACGAGATTACCTATTCCGCTATATACTTGTTCTAACCATTTTGTTCAAGTGTGTCTCAAAGTTTTTCTCTCAACAATTGGTATCAAAGCCATAGTGGTTGCTTCTTGAAAATCGGAACTCTAATTTTTCAAAGAGCCCTCTATACCACTGAAGCTCATTTCTAAGCAAAAAATCTTCAAAATGGCACAGTCGTTATCACTGAATGTTTCTAACAGTGTTGGTGGTTCCAATCGAGCCCCAATACTGGTTGCAAATGAGTATCATCACTGGTCTCAAAGGATGGAAAGATATCTCAGACGACTTGGTAGAGATGTCTGGGATCCATAGAAGAAGGACCCCACGTTCCAGTCCTTACCCCAGTCCAAACTGATGGAGCCACAACAAGGCTAGGAGGAGGTCAACCAGCTTTGAACCGTCCCACAAAAGATGATCTAGACAAGATGGAAAATGATGCTATTGCTTTTTATGAAATCTCTTGTGGAGTTGCTCCTAACAACTTCGACATCATCATAAATTGCAAATAAGCAAAGGAGATTTGGGATGTTCTCAAAAACTTGTACGAAGGTTCAGAGCAGGCTCAAGACAAGAAGCTCACTATAGCACTTAATGAATTCAATAACTTCAAAGCCCACTCCGGTGAAAGTTTGGAAGACTCATTTAAAAGATTCAACTTGATCGTCACAAAACTGTCCAATGCGGGTACCATCTGCAGCAATCATGAAACAAATCTACAGTTTCTTAATGGCTTATGAAGACACTGGACAACAGCCAAAATGATTGTACAAGGTGACAGGAAGATTCACTCATTATCTCTCTATAAGATTTATGGAGAATTGCAAGCTCAAGAGTCCACCGTACTCAAGGACTGCTCAGACTTCGGAGGTCCACTTGCATTAGTAGCTCAATCACCTCACACTCAAACCTATCCCACTTCGTATGACTCACCACCGCAGTCATATGAAGCTGACTCAAAATATGACGATGAAGAAGAGTTTCAGAATGCCATTGGTCTTATCAGTCAGAAATTCAATCGTTTACCACCTTCATTTTGCAAAAACCAACAATACAATCGACCAACTTTCAACCGCAACTTTCAAAACAATCACTTCCGTTCCACCAAGAACCCTCTCCCTCCACCACAATCTTAGCAAACACAGTCCAAAGAAGTACCACCGCAGTCCGAATCAACTGACTCCGGTACCTCTTTAGAAGACAAGAGTGATATTATTATATGCCACAACTGCAACAAGGAAACCATTTTGCTAAGGATTGCAAGGCAAACGTAGTGAAAGATAGAGCCTTCTATATCAGAATGGCTCAAGAACTGGAAGATAAAGAAAAGGGAAAGGCCTATGTTGCTCAAGTGAAGAGGAATCATAAAGTGTGGTCATCAGGAGATGAAGATGAAGATGATCTCAGGAAAGGGAAAGGCAAGATCTGTATGGTAGCAACTGCTGATGAAGATGGCTCAACCAATCTAAAGAAGAACCATTGCTATATGGCTAAAGATGGAACTCTCAACATTATGGAACAGGTAAAACTTATGATTCAAACTTTAAATTACAACATTCATGATTGTCAACCTTTCATAGACACACTCAATGACACTTGTGCCGCCATCCTTACAGACTCCAATAAAGCCCTAGATGAGAAGAACATCGCTTCGCAGGAGATGTTCCATGTTAGAGGACGTTTGGACAATAAGAGACTCAAAATGGCAATGTTAGAGAAGGACTTAATGCTAGAAAAAGATGCTAGAATGTTAAGTGAAACCCAATTAGAAATAGCCTTGAATCAGAGAGATCTAGCACATAATGAAATTGTACGTTTAAATCTTTTAATTGAAAAGTTGTTTAATGAAACTGAGGCCATTGAGAATCTTGTTAATAATGGGAATGTTGATAACACCTTTAACTAGGGTTGGTCCAATGGTTACCCAACCGCAACGGACTCCTCACCTCGGTTCACACCAGAACGTCCCTATGTCCCACCAGACCGCAACTTCTTGTTTCCGGTCAATAACAAAACATTTCCTGAAGATATCCAAGCCCACTTTGGAAAACTTCATGATCTGAGTAATAATTGTGTTATAGAAGAAATTCTCCCTGAATTTTCTACTCATGTTGGTAACACAAATTCTCAGACATCATCCGTAGCCGATGAGGAAATTGTTATTGAAAGTCCTGAAGTTTCTTTAGACTTCCCATCCTTACAGTATGACCGCATTGTTTCTAACCGTAGTCATGTACTACAATCTCTCCCGTTTTCCAATATCAAATGTCCCATAGAAGTGTCCACTAAGACTTACTCTGCGGTAGTCCAAAGCACTACACCGCTGACCGAAGTCAAGAGTTCTGTGACTATTGAGCCAATTAATCATGAATTACCAATTGAAAATTTTGAATTTGGTCAATGTTCTCAAAGTCTTGACTTCTCAAGTTCGGATGAATCAAGTCACTATTTTTCAAAATCCTCAAAAGATTCTAGGAAACTGCAATTAAATGTCACTGACTGCGGTTCTCCTAAGACCGAAGCAAAAAGAGCTTTTAAAGAAGAATTTTGTTCTCGTGGCAAGCAACGGGAAATTTGCTCAAAACTTAAGAAATCTATGAAATGTCCAAAGTCAAAAAGTCCTGAAAAATTTGTTTTCTTAAATTATCATTTCAAGAAAACCATTTCCAAGAAAACAAAAAAGGAGTTCACTATTTCTAACAATACTAAAAAAACATCCAAACCTAAGGATAAGTCTTTTCGATAAAATGGTTTTCAAATCTATTCTCTCAATGATCCAAAATGGAAAGGTATCCTACCTACTCCAACCTTTCTAGTGTCAGTTTCAAAATCTGAAAAATGGAAAGGAATTTTGCCAACTCCGGCACTCAAAAGGTCATCTCAAGTGTTTAATAAATCACATCACAAAAGGTCTGCACGTGTCTTCACACCTGCAAGACCTGCACAAAACACTTTTTCAAAACACACAAACAAAAGGGTCAAATCTCACAATCCTCGGAATGGACAAAAGCATAATTTTTCTTCAAAACCTCAGACCAAGTCAATTGTTAGGGAAAATGACAAAAAGTTCTCGTGTCAATGTCAATGTAAAAAATTCCAAAGAACTTCAAACACCCAGGATTTCAGGGTCACTTCTAATCTCTCCAAAAACACTCATAATTATTCACAATCTCACAAAACTCCAAAGAACTTCAAAAACCCAGGACTTGACTTGAAAGTTGACTTAAAACCTATCCCTTCCACCTCGCATCATGCATCAATTAGCACATCATATGTGACTCCGGGCTCCAAACTCGCTTGGGTGCCCAAATTAACCACTTAATTTTTGTAGGCTTTGTGCAAGGAGGATTAAGAAGAAGAATGGTTGATCGACAGTGCCTGCTCCTTGCACATGACTGGAAGGTTAGAGTACCTTCGGGATTTCAGGCCTATATGCAATGGTGGAAATGTCACTTTTGGAAACAATGCAAATGGCATCATACGAGGCTATGGTGTTCTCACTACGGGGAATTTTTCCATTTAGAAGGTTGCTTATGTAGAAAGCCTTAAACACAATCTCATCAGTGTTGGTCTATGTAAAGCAGGCCATCGAGTGGAGTTTGATGATCAATTCTGTTACATAATGACGAGTGATTGAAGTACTTGCTTAATCAAGTCACGATCCGAAGGCACAATGTATCCTCTGGATGTCTCTCTCATCATTGGTAAACCACAGTTGTGCTTTATCTCTAAAGCCATATCCGAAGTTAGCTGGCTATGGCACCGCAAGACCGCTCATCTCAACTTCAAATACATCAAAACCTTAGTCACCAAAGAATTGGTCAGAGGTCTACCCATTCTCAAATTCAGCAATGACACTCTATGTCCTGCTTGTGAATGTGGTAAGCAGTCAAAAGCAAGTCATCCTATAGTAATTGATTCATCCATATCCGAACCACTCGAACTTCTCCACATTGATCTCTGCGCTCCATCAATCGTAGCCAGTCTTCATCATAAAAAATATATACTGGTTATAGTTGATGACTTCACTCGCTCCACTTGGGTATCTTTCTCAGACTCAAATCCGAAACACCACAGATTCTCATAAACTTCATCAAAGAAATAGAACTTCAGATCAAGCTTCTAGTAAGACGCATCCGCAGTGACAATGGTACTGAATTCACCAATCATCCACTCAACAACTTCTTGGTGTCAAAAGGGATTTCACATAACTTTTCAGCTCCGTATACACCTCAACAAAATGGTGTTGTTGAACGAAGAAACTGCACTCTTGTTGAAGCAGCCAGATCCATGCTCAACTTCGCCCATCTTCCTCTTTACTTTTGGGTTGAAGTTGTAGCCACTGCATGCTTTGTTCAGAACTGAAGCATTGTATGCAAACGCCTCAACAAGACACCATATGAGGGCCTCAACAACTGAAAGCCAACTGTTCGTTTCTTTCACATCTTTGGGTGTAGATGTTTTGTGATCAACAACCGATATCAACTTAACAAGTTTGCACCAAAGTCTGATGAAGGTATCTTTCTTGGTTACTCCACAAATAAGGTTGCGTATCGGGTTCTCATCAGACGTATAAGGATAATCATTGAAAGTTTTGATGTAAAGTTCGATGATTCTTACATCCGCAACACCCCTCCATCTAAAGAAACCACTGCCATTATGGAAAGCGATATTCCTGCTTCTTCAGGACCGTTAAATCTGGTTGAAGTAAACTATGATGATCTCTTCGACCCTATTGAAACGGCGAAACTATCCGAAGTTCTTGTGTCTCCCGCAGCTCAACAACATGTTGATGTTTCTGGACCATCTCTCTCCGAGGTAGCATCTCTCAATACTTCCACCTTTCCTGTTGAGGGGGAAAGCGCTTCTCTGATTCGTACTACAACCATCGAGGTTCCAGTATTTGATGATGCTCAAGCTCCCACTCTCAGAAAATCAACTGAAACTTCGCATTCAAATGAACATCCATCAGTAGTCCAGGGGGAACCTTCTCAGCTTCCAGATGAACTCCCTTCAGCAATCCATGGGGAACCTCTCCAAACTAAAGAAAATGCCTCTCTCGATCCAACAAGTCAAGATGATTCAGCAGGCTATTCACAAATCTAGGGGGAACTTCCTTCCCAATCCGAAGCAACCTATGATATTGAAAACATTCCTTCAACTGCAGCTGCTGATCATCTGATGCCTCGTCTACATGTATGGACGAAGGATCACCCACCAAGCCAAATTATTGGTAACCCATCCACAGGTATCCAAACTCGATTTGCCAAAGATTTATCTGATCATTGTCACTATGCAACATTTATGTCCACAGTCGAGCCTCGATCTATCAATGAAGCATTATTGGAACCAGATTGGATTTCTACAATGCAAGAAGAACTGGAAGAATTTGAAAGAAACAAAGTGTGGCAACTTGTTCCCATTCCACAAGGCCATACTATTGTTGGTACAAGATGGGTTTTCAAGAACAAGCTAGATGAATCTGGTGCGGTTATCAGAAATAAGGCAAGGCTAGTTGCTAAAGGCTACAATCAACTGGAAGGTGTTGACTACGATGAAACATACGCTCCGGTAGCTAGAATGGAAGCAATAAGAATCTTCTTAGCATATGCTTCTCACAAAAACATCAAAGTGCATCAAATGGACATTAAGAGTGCTTTTCTCAATGGGGAATTAAAAGAAGAGGTTTATCTTCAACAACCTCCCGGCTTTGAAAGTATCGAGTTCCCTGATCACTGCTACAAGCTTCAGAAAGTAGTCTACGGTCTGAAGCATGCCCCTAGAGCTTGGTATGAAACTCTTTCTGAATTCTTAGTCTCTTCAGGCTACAATAGAGGAGTGATTGATCCCACACTATTTAGAAATGAAAACGAGTCTCACCTTATTCTTGTACAAATATATGTGGATGATATCATCTTCGGATCATCTAATCAAGGAATGGTGGATGAATTTGCTAAGCTCATGAAAAACAAATTTCAAATGAGCATGAATAGAGAGATTAATTTCTTTCTAGGTCTTCAAGTCAAAGAAATTCAACAAGGGATATTCATTCATCAAGAGAAATGCACCACTGAACTTCTGAAGAAATACTCTATGGGCAACTGCTCTTCAGCTAAGGTCCCTATGGCCTTTGGATATAAGATCTCTGCTGATCCCTCTAGCGAATCTGTGGATCACAAGACTTATAGAGGTATCATTGGCTTGTTAATGTTTCTCACCGCAAGCCGACCTGACATTGTCTTTGCAACCGGTGTGTGTGCAAGGTACCAGGCTGACCCAAAAGTGTCACACATGACCGTAGCGAAACAAATTCTTCGGTACCTAAAAGGAAGCAAATCTCTTGGTCTATGGTACCCCGCAGGCAATGACTTCAGTCTTGAAGCATTTACTAATGCGGATCATGCCGGATGCAAACTTGATCGAAAAAGTACATATGGTGGATGTCAATTTTTAGGAGGAAGACTTGTTAACTGGTCCTCAAGAAAACAAAACTGTGTTTCTTTATCTACCGCAGAAGCAGGATACGTGGCCGCAACCAGCTGCTGTTCCCAAGTCCTTTGGATGAAGACACAACTGTTAGACTACAGATACAAGATGCTGTGGATACCAATTTACCGTGACTCTGAAAGTGCCATAACGATCTCTCATAATCCTATTTAGCACTCCAAGACTAAACATATTGAGCTACGGTATCATTTCATCAAAGACCACATTCTGAAAGGTAATATTGAACTCATCTTTGTTCCTACTCATGAAAAGATTGCTGATATTTTTACAAAAGCAGTTGACTCTTCAAAACTCAATGTGTTCCTACAAAGGTTGGGAATGATGAATCCAGATCCTAAATTCTTCTTGAATTAACAACCACCGCAGACCTTCCTGGTCTCCATTGCGGTCCTTACTGAAAGTTATTTATAATAGATGGTTTTGGAACATTCTCTGTTCTACAGTCGATGTACCGCAACCATATATTATATCTATCTTTCATGGGTCCTTCTTGTGTGTGATTACTAACTTTTGTACAAGTGCTCTCCTCAGTTTCCTTCACTACAGTCATCCGCAATATCAAAGGAACCATCCGCAATTGATGTGTTCATCTGCAGTCACACTAATTACCTTCCAGACGATTTAAAAAAAAAACAACAAAAAGTGTGCTATTTAATGATCCTTCATTAAATAAAACATTAAAAAAACATTCCTTTGAGTAACTGTCACATTCCTCTCTCCCATAACCTCATGTCAGACCTATTTTAGGTATGATGACAAAATAAAAGATTTTCCAAATCAAATCCTCTAAAATGTCTCTTCCTATTACCCAAACCATCCCATCCGTTACAACTTCCACTTTATCTAACGAATTTTTCTCACCCGCTCCACATGTTCTCAAGACGTGATCTGACATTTCATTCAATGCAACGTTATTTTGGTTAATCCCAATTTTTAATCTTTATCCTTTTTTAACATGTGGTTAAGATTAAAGATAGCTTTTCACAGATAAACCATTTCCTTTTACCTAATTTCACCTAGGTCAAAACCTTTACGTTTCCCGCTTCTTCAAATCACCATAAAATCCCTCTTCATCTTCACAAAGAAACCTTTACACTCTCAAAACCCTCAATCTTTCTCTGAATTCTCTAAGCTTTGTCTAAATTAACAATGGTGAAATCAAGTGTGTCAAAGAAACCAACTAAGCCCACTAGATCACGAAGCTCCAACCCCATAGACTCACCCACAATTGCTTCTAGTAATTTCAGAGCAATCTTCGATGACCATCCCTCATACAATGCCCCACTCAAGCTGATGATCAAGTTCTTAAAGAATTATCCTTTGTATGGTCCATTCGATGCTTTCACAGACGTGGTTCCTGTATCTACACTCTTCAAATGTGATTTCTCTGCATATCGAACACTCAACAATCTCCAAGAAGTTCATCTCAACCTACTTGACGATTCCCTAGTTATACTGTCAAAAGAAAAGTTTCTCAATGCCATCAATCTATTGATTCACCCTTCCATCAAGTTTTTCACCCCGTCAATGGCGAACATCACATCTGCTCTCTATCAGATGGGATACCAAAAGAAGATTAAGGGCATCGGTGAATTCAAGAAGAACCAACTGCCCGCAGTATGGCAATACATATGCCATTATGTCATCTGCAGTCTCTCCGGCAGAACCGGAGGCATCGATAACATGGGCCTTAAATTGCTGGAACTTGTATGGAGTATTTTCACTGGCCACGATGTCAACTACGGCCAAATCTTTTGGGAGGATTTCCTTCAGTACATTCCCAAGGAAAGCCCTAAGGAGAAACCAACCGAGCTCACTTTTGCTAGGTTTTGGTCCGTGTGCATCTTGGATCTTCATTCTGATGCAGGGATCAGTATGGGAGACGACATCAATTTCTTCATCACTAAGGATATTAAAAGGTACTCTCCCTCATCTGATCAAACCCCCTTTGGACCTATTCGTAGACTCCCAAACCACATACTTTCAACCCTCGTTCTTGAGACTGCTGATGTCTCTGACCACATAGAGGCTACGGAGGGTATTGATCCATACCCTTCTACCCCACCTCTTCCATCCGTAGTTGTTGCTCCTGAAGGTACCGCAGTCCCTTCCTCTACCACACTTTCCAATGTCTCTGGGAGAAGAAAACAGTTAGCATCAAAGAAAACCCCTCCAACTCCCAAGAAGAATACTCCTAAGGCAACTGCAACCAAAAAGAAGCGTAAGTTAAAAACTGTTGTTGTATCTGACAGTGATTCCGGTGAGGATGCACTACCTATTGCCATTCTCAAAAAGAGAAAAACCACTACCACTAGCCAAATGCGTGACCAGATTGATACCTCAGCCTCTCCACAGGCTCGGGTAGTCCTTGGGATTGCCGCAGATCCATTCACTACAACCATCGAATACCACTCAAGCTCATCAAGTGAGCATGTTTCATCACATCGTGGAGACACCCCACCTGTATCACCCCAAAGGGATGATACTGGTTCTCGCCCTAAGGTCTCCAGGGCTTCCCAACTGCACTTCTTTTCTGCTGACGAGTTGAACTCCATCCTTTTATCAGTCAGCCAAACACTGCAAATGCATTCCCAACCGCAGGGCGCTTCTTCAGCCCATGCCAAGACTGAGTTGAGGCCAGACTTGACCACGGGTCAAAGAGACCAAGGACACTCAGGAAATCCTACTCTACTTACATCTATTTCAGGTGGTTTAGGCACGGTGAGCACTAATGTGCAAGGATCCGTGAACCCAAGGGACACCTTGGTGTGAACTCAAGGAATTAACGGTAGTAACTCCGGTGATTCTTGTATTCATTATCAACCAACGACCAAAGCTGAAATCAAGAAGTATGAAGCTTTCAGAAGGGCCTTCCAAGCCTGTAAAGATCAGCAAATCAAGTAGCAACAACAGAAAGAACAAGAACTTCAAACCGTGGCTAAGTATTGGGCAAATGTTATCAGCAATGCCAATACCGTAGCCACCATCCTCAATGTTCAAAGCTGGATGGATCAAATGGCTGCATCTCTTCAACAACAACAAGCAGATGCAGCTACCCAACAAGCATCCAAAGTTCCTCCTACTCCAATTTCTGAAGCTTCTCAAGATGAAGAACCCGCTATCTCAATCAGCTCTGCTCCCACCTTCGGTCTGGATGATGACGACATTCAGGAGGTAAACAGACCCTCTCCCTCAGATGATGACTTAATGATGTTTGATGAAGGTGAAGAGTCAAGTGGCTCCCACCACTTCACCTCCAAACCCAAGAAGAAGAAGAAGAAGAAGAATGCGGTGACCAGGAAAGATTTCTTATCTCTTCAAGCCAAAGTTGATCAAATCCTGGCTGCAGTCAAGCCTACTCAACCGCAACCAGATGATCTTCCATGACCGCAGTCGCTTATTGAAAGGATTGAGCGACTAGAAACACGTGAAAGATTGGTAGCAGAGCGTCTCTCCCTGAAAGTTGAAATGGGGATCCGATCCCTAGACAATAACCGCAAAGCTGACCACAAGGAATTTCTGGCCATTGCTGATCGACTCATTTCTGAAGTCACTGCAGTTAAAAAGGATCTTCAGGCAACCATTTCGAATCAAGCTTCTGATTCTAAAAGGTTGATTGCTGAGACTCACTCAGCTTATGAGTCCGCAATCACTGTTCTTTAATCCACAATCAACCGGCTACAGTGCTCAATAACTACCAACTTTCATGGTCCAGAGATCCTTCTTCTAGTCAAAGACATCCACAAACTTCTCTTCAATCCTTTAATTCCCAATAATCAGCAACTGGCTGATGCCATGAAATCCCAATTTCAAGAAGTTTTTTCTAAGGTAGATGGCCTTCGTTCTTGGCTTGAGGAAGCTCCGGGGATGCATTCCTCAAGAGGGGGGAAGTGATGAAGAAGAAGCCCATCATTCACATCACTCTCAGCACTCCCATCATTCAATCTCACCACATCAGAGTCCTCCTATCATCACTGAGAAAAATCCTTCACCGCAAGCATCCCATCACTATCCACCTTTTATTCCAGAAAACCTGAAACTCCCCCACACTTCAAATTCCTTGCAGAACACATGTCCTCTCCAAGCTCAATCGATTCTCCTACCATAGCTCAAAAGAAGAAAGATTGGAGGTCAGCTAAACTTGCTGAAGAAATCTGGAGGCTAAGTGGTTTCGATACTGTCATAGATGAAACTCTTATCAACTCTTAGGTCAATCCTCACCGAAGGCTGCAAGATGAAGATTATGTTCCCCACCTCACTTATGCAGAACCTCCTTCAGATGGCTACTGGGATGTTCCCATTTCGCCCAATGCCAAATACTTCAAGGTATTTGAGAAGTTTGACCAAAGCCTTCCCGATGCCAAGAGATTGCCTATGGAGTTTGAGAGACTTTCACAATTCTTTACTAAGCATGCCTCCCCCATAGAGCACATATGGTCCAATGATCGGCCATCCGTAGTTGTAAACTACAAACCTCAGAGATTTATGAAGGCAGAATTCTTCCAGTACACCCTCACCCGAAGGGGACATGACTACATCCGCACCCAAGCAGACTTTCCCAACATGAACCCGGAAGAAGTGTTTCTCATAGCCAAAGTATTTCAGAACAAGGTTGCGAAGCATCCAAAAATGAAGACTGCACTTGATCGGGCTAACAACTTTTTGATGGAAACTGTGTACGACTTTGCCAAAATTGATGCGGACATCTATCCCATCATTTCTAAGAAGATTGATTTACCACCTCTCGACCCTACACCGATGCCCACCGAAGGCTTTGCTGACAGATCCTTAGGTGCAACTAACTTCCCAGAGCTTGGCATCATTTTCAAAAGGAAAATCGACAATGTCAAATACTTTATTCCTGTGAGTGCCATGCACCGGCTCACCAGGAAAGCAGCTTGACATCTACCACAATGAAGTAGAAAAATCCAAATTCACTACCGCAGAGGTGAAATTTGAGATCCTGAGGAGAATCACCTGGTTAGAGAATGTAAGGAAGTTCTGGTGGATCCTTTTCAAATATCTTTGTCTTGATAAATGATCAGAAGTTAAAGAGGTCACTTAGGGGGAAATTTTTGAGTCATTAAAAGTGACCCTCTTGAACTTCTCCCTACCGCAGTCAGCACCGCAGCCGCAACCAAGAGTTTCTACTTCAGTCATCCGCAACCGAAGTCCAAGGATCAACAGTCTTGTTTTTGTAATAAGTCTGTATTGTCTTATCTCTTTTATTTCTATTGTCCAGTAGATCTTGCATGGCTACTCATAGAAAACCTTTTGTATTGTAACTCTTGTGTCTCTATAAATAGAGACCATGCTCTTTGTATCAGATACACATCTACACTTTTTAATACATCTTCTCTGGATTTATCCTTTCTATCTCGTTCTTACTTAACCATATTTCTTACTGTTACATAGCAGATTGCAATCACTCTTCGGAGCAAGTCTTTGTGACTTAATCACTAAGTTTGATCTCACTTACTAACATTGGTTTGAATGCATTCCAAGTTATGAATCAACTTACGTGTATACTTGATATAAAAATTGTTGTCATTTACATTACTTTACTTTCCGCATCTAACTCGCTAACTTCCAAATATTAAGATTATTGTTGAGCTAACAGATCCTTCGAGATTAACTATTCTGCTATATACTTGTTCTAACCGTTTTGTTCAAATGTGTCTCAAAGTTTTTCTCTCAACATCACTTGATATAAAATAATCAACGTGGAACTAACACAATCCGACACCAACAATAAATACTACAAGGCTTCAAACACAAGAAATCAGCACGAAGAACAATAAAACAACATGATCTAAAGCGAAAACTCAAAATCGGGACAAACCACTATGAATCGACACTCTTATTAGATGGTTACATGCTTGATAGGAGAGAAAGAAGATATACGAATGAATAAAATATAACACCTAATGACTTTATGTAATAGTCTTACAAAATGTCCTAAACAAAATCTAAAACCCGTAGATAGAAAACATTCTTAATATATGGCTAACTTGAAAGCCAAAATATGAGCATCGTCAACCAATTTTTCAAGTTTCTTGAATAAAAACTGAAAATACTTTTCGTCAAATACATGAATGGGAAAATACTTCAATATTTGATAGTTATTTTGTTGTAAAAGTTATAAAACGTTGTTAATTTTCAATATCCTACAATTCTTTTTGGTTATTTTGGTGATTAATATCTATATTAGTTTATTTAGATCAATTTAATTGATATTTCTAAAAGTTAATTTACATATTTTCATTAAATCTCTTTATTAATCTATTTATATTAAATCTTCGATTTTAAGTTTAAGTTGCCCACCATCGAAATTCTTGTGGGATCATCTTGTTGTTTGTATATAGAACCTACCAAAAACATTTATAAGATTAATGATCTCTAACAATATGAAATCAAACTAATTACTTAAATTTTAGGCGATCATCATTTCTTCTTATCTCAATATAATAAAATTTAAGTGGTTAGTTTTAATTTTCTATTGTTAAAAATCACTAATCTTATAAATGTTTTTGGTAGGTTCTATACACAAACAACAAGATGAACTTACAAGAATATCGATGGTGGGAAACTTCAAAGTTAAAGGCCAACATTTAATATGAATAGATCAATAAATATATTTAATAAAAACATGTAAATTAACTTCTACAAATATCAATTAAGTTGATATAAAGTATGTTGGAAAATTAATTTTGTTAATTTCCAAAAATGGTTTTTCTCCATTTTTGAGCACAAATTTTGGACTCTAAATATAATCAAAACGAGTTGTTGATTTTATATTCGTGTTCTCTTCCTTGATGTCTTCGTTTTGATATATCGCACGTCCAGAACGGATTGAAAATGAATGAGAAATTACTTATCAAAGTAGGGTAATTGGAAGAGAAAGTAAATGAGTTAAGTGGATTTTAAAACACATCCCACATTGGTGGGAGAATGAAAAGGAAATTGGTTTATAACAACAAAAATTAGCTACATTTGTAAGGCTTATTAGAACCAAAGCTCTCTCTTGCGCGCGTATGCAGGGGGTGAAAATGCGAGCCAAATTGGCTTCAATCCAGTGAACTTATTTTCGAGCGCATGCGAGCCAAATTGGCTTCAATCCACTGAACTTATTTTCGAGCGCACGTCGTGTGGGCACGAATGCACCACCGGTCGACCAGAAAAATTCAAGGACCTTTTTTTGCATTTTTCCTTTTGTTTAATAGTTACAAAACGAATTAAGAGTAGTTAATCATAGATTTCAGTTTTGATTTCTTGATTAATTTTAATTTTCTTATTTAATTGTGACGCAATTTCGTTTTAATTACATCGGTTACATTGGGTGGTGTATATACAACGCCTATGTGACTGTTTCAACACACAAGATGAAACGAAATCACTCTCTTCCTCTCTTACGCTTCTGCTTCATCTTTTCTCTCTTGTTGCAACCAAGATATAATCCGGGCCAAGTGAGGGTTCGAGCAATCTAGAAGAATTGATTTCTACTGTTGTATCTTGGGAAACAAATACCCATATAGGGCGAATTTATTTTAAGGAAACTATGTTAAACATAGGCCTCAATCAAGAATTTTATGGTTTTGTTTTTTCGTATAGTTGTGTGTTATATTTTCCTAACAGTCTTAAAACAAATTGTTTGCATGAAACGAACTTGAGGATATTTTTTTTTTGTTTCATCTTACAGTGCTAATAAAAACGAATTTTTTTTCCTCCATCACACTTGCAAAATCTGTTTTTAGAAATCGTTTTCTAAGACATTTTCTGTGTTTTTTTTTCCTTCTTTTCTATTTACATGTATCTGACTGTTTAAGGTTATTGCATCCGTAATCTGTTACTGTTTTCAGAAACTGTTTTCTAAAACAATTTTCAGATTCTTTCTTTTGTTTCATAGCCTTTCAGAACCGATTTATGGAAATAGACAATACTTAACAGTTTAGTTGTTATTGAATTTTAATTTTTAATAGTTTTTATATTTGGTTCTTTTTGTAGCATGACTACTAGTGAAGGTTCCCAACAACCAAAGCCTAATGGTACTGCTAATGCTCAATGAGCTCCAATGATGATGTCACACCCCGAACCAGACGACGGAAACGTCCGAGGGCAGGTGACTTCATCTTGTAATATCATCACAGTGTATATAGTTGAATCAAAGACAGCATCATCATCACACATGTAATATGAAAACCATCATAGTTTACATAAGTGTATTTGTTTACAAATTACATTCCAAATGTTAAATGTATGATGATAACAACAATACAACAAAAAATCCGCGTGTTCTTAATGACCAACCCGCTTAACGATTCCATGAGAATATAAGTTATTTTGAAAACGTCAATATATATAAGGTTGGTGAGTTCATAAGCATGTTTGTATAAAAAGTTTTGTATCATTTATAAACACCAGAAAATTTGATATTTTCCGTAAAAATGGTTTGAGAGTTTTGTTTCAAATCTTATATTAAAGCATGTGTGTTCTTGTTTTTGACAGTGTATAAATGAGTGTTCCAGAAAATCCGATATTTTCTGTATGATGTATAAAGTGTAATGTATTGAGTATGTTTCCCAGAAATCCAATATTTTCTGCTTGAAAGAGTCGTGGTCTTAAACCCTAAGACCCGAGTAGTGTAATAAATGTATAATCCGTACAATGTATCAAGAGTATAGTACACATATTCCATAAATTTACAGTGTTTGTTAATCTCTATGTGAGTCGCTATAACCATGCTTGATGTGACTGATATGTCTGTCATGACGTTCTTCAGGCGTCGCTTGTTTAAGGTAAGATATTTGTCACCCTAAACTGGCCTAGTCTAGCTGTAGCAAACAACGCAGGTGTGGGGTTGTCAACCCCGTATAGATCTATACACAAACTCTCGCTCTCCCTCCAAGACTCTAGTTATAACTACATGACTTACGGTTGTACACTAGGTAGGTACGGGTGAAGGCGCGTCTCACAAGAACCTTAATTAAGTTTACGCGAGTAGTGTATTACATTATTTACCACTTTAAATAATGTTTCGAGTATGTATTTGATTACAAAACATTGGTGATAAAATACCATTTGTTTTATCAAAATGTCAAGCATTTAATATTATTAACCCGATTAGTATAAAATGTGTCGTAAGGCCCAATAAGAGGGTGAATGGGTGTATAAGGCCCAAATAACATGTAATGAGAACATAAAGCCCAATATGCATGAAATGAGTATGTAAGCCCGGTGAACATGTAAATGAGTATACAAGGCCCAATAAGCATGTAAATAGGTATTTAAGCCCAGTGAACGTGTAAATGAGTATACAAGGCCCAATAAGCATGCAAATAGGTATTTAAGGCCCAATAAACATGAAATGAATATACTGCTGGATAAGGTGTCTAAGTCCGTAACTATATTTGGTATCAACTTGACCCGAATCGGCATGTTCCATTTAGGTTGCACTTCACCTAACAACTTGTTTGGATATACTTTTGAGAATAAGATGTTTATGATATATTAATATATTATTGGTTATAATATATTAACATGATATCATAATTATTTAATTATTAGTGATCAAGAATTAATTTAGTGATCAAAATGGAGCTAATTAAATATAGACTCTTATTTATATATATATATATGGATTGGACTAAGATTTGTTTAGGATGGGCTAAGAGTATATGGAGTACACGGATAGTCCATGGAGCTTTTAACCCATGGATCCTAGGTAAATGAAGAGTCATGGGTATTAGGGTGTAACCCTAATCCTCCATACTATATAAAGGAATCCTTGGTTCTAGAATTGGCACTACTGTGTGTGAGCATAAGAGTGAGTCGATTTCTATAAGTGTTCTTATTCTCTCAAGAGCTTCCAATTTGTTTTTGGTGATTTGTGACACCACTCGAGGCATCCACACTATTGGTGCTAGGCTTATAAACTCCAAGAAATCAACCACAAAAGAATGGTATGTTATTCTACTTAAAGTTTTGTATTACAAGTACCCCATAACATGCTAGTTAGGTTGTGAACCTTGGAAATCAAATTTGCATGTATTTTAGAGAAAACATAGATCCAAGGTTTCTAGGGTTGCATGTACACCATAGGAGTGTTAGTATGCTCAAAACCCATCAGTGGTATCAGATCCTAGGCTTGTTTTCTTGATACTTGATGAAATCTTGTTGAAAAAGCTCAAAAATCTGCACTCTGCAGCATGAACTCACCGAGTCCATGGGGGGACTCGACGAGTCCATGTGTAAACTAATCCTACTCGTCAAGTAGGTTCTTGCACTCGACGAGTAGGGGCCCCATAATGCAGTTTTTCGACTTTTGCTGCTGGAAATGAACTAGAAACATTACCCTAAACTGTTTTGGTGTTTTAAAACTTATTTTAGAATGTGTAATGTTTATGCTAATCCATTTACAATGGCTAATATCAAAATTCCATGTTTTATATGTGTTAATATGATTCTTGAAATTTTGATATGAATGTTCATGTTCTTATGATTTTTAAAAGATCATAGAAATTATGTGTTAACTTGCTTGTAGTTTAATTCTTGATCTTAATGGCTAATGATGGAATCCATTAATTGTCCTTAAGTTATGGATAACCAAAAGTCACTTCTTTAAAAGTGTCATTAAAGAATAAGAGGTTACATAAAATGAAGAGTCTTCTTTTTATGGACCATTAAAACCAATAAGTTATGAAATGAAAAGTCTTGAAGAGTTTCAATACTTGCCCTCAAGTCTTGGAATTTTTAAAGTTCTACACATTAATACTTTAATTCCAAACAGATCCTTAGAATTTTAAAAAGTTTAAAATTCAACCCTTATACTTCTATAATATTAAAAGTTTAATCACTATATATATATATATATATATATATATATATATATATATATATATATATATATATATATATATATATATATATATATATATATATATATATATATATATATATGTATAAGAATAAGTCAGTATTACCGCAAGTATGCCTTATTCATGAAGCCGATCTATAAGGGGGGTATAAGGTTGTTGCCTTTAAAATGACAGCTTAATGGGTTTCCACTCTCACCCACCGCTTCCTTGACTGGTGGAGGGTCGTTAGCCGAGCGGGTAGGATAGGACCTTAATCCTCATTAAAAGTATAATAAAATTATAAAGTAACTAAACCTTTATTTGTAGTGACAAAGAAGATGCTTTGGCATGTGGAATTAAAGCTTGCACAATTGAAAATGGTGATTTGGGTGATCAAGAGATGTATTGATTGTATATGGTGTTACAAAAAGGATCTAGATCTAGACTACATAAATAACACACACTTACACACTCACTTTTACATCTCTCAAGCACACCTCTACAAGTGGACAAACCCACTATTTATAGAGGTGTTTACATGTCTCTCTCTCACTCTAACAAACAAATGGGTCTACAGGCTAAAGCACCACATGCAAGTGGGTTTTACAAAAGTCAAACATTTACAAAGTCAATCATGAATAACTTTGCACCCCAACATTCTCCCCATCAAAGTTAGGAATGAATGACCTACTTCAAATCTTCCAAAGTCCAGCAACTACGCGGTTCGAGCCTCAAAGGTGACACATGTCGAAACGAACTTCAATCTTCAATTCTTCCATGATTCTTCAATTTGGGCTCTAGGATGTGAGACCATACAAAACGAGCAGCATCGAATGATCAAGAGTATTCCAAACTCCAAATAATCACCCAAAAGTTACGCATAAAAACACACCCCAAAAATCTTCAATAAAACCAAACCCATTTCGAATACATCACTTCCGAACTTCCAATTGCATCATCTCGTGGATTCAAAACTTCAAGATCACTTCGGTCTTCAAATCCGCGTAATATGAAAAATTCAAGTTCGAATTTCCATATAAAACTTCTCCCCTTTTTATAATTGAAATTTGATTATAAAACTCTAAAGGTAAAAGAACATGCTCTATTTGTAATTTTTCATGTCAAAATTCCCCCTTAACATGTGGCATAAACTTTGTGCTTCAATCCAGAAAACCCAAAAAATATTCAATTTTATCGTCGTTCACGGATCGCCTTTGACAAAATTTCTCAAAAATGGGTAGAAATTGTCAATTTCAAAATTCTGCAGTGACCCGTTGCGCCCAAAACAGTAAAATATGCAAAACTGTCCGCCTTTTCAAAGTTGGATAGAAAACGTTAATTTGCATAAACTGCAGGGGCCTGAAATGCATAATCTTCAATTTTCAGCAAAAACAGTTCTTTTTCGAATTTGGGTGCAAACTGCCAAAAATTCGAAGTCTCAGGGACGATCTTTGAAAATTCTGTCCTTGTGCACAAATCATACGAAGCATCACCCCAAACATTCGAAGCGTCAAAAATTTTCAAAATTGGGTGTAAAGTGTCAAATATTCGAAACTTGAGTGAATTGGTAAGGTTTGCCAAACATTCGAAATTTCAGGGGCTGAATTCGAAATTTTTTCTTTTTGATCAAAATGTTCGAAGCTTTTTGCCAATCATTCGAAGCCTTGCCCCAACATTCTAAGTTAGACCATTTGTATCACTTTGTTAAAAGAGTAGGGACCCAATTCGAAAATAATTGTTTTCTTCTTCAATGGAATGCTTCGTACGAAAGCTCAGGCACCAAACACACGAATATTTTTCACCCAAACATACGAATGCGAAGCATACGGAGCCTACTGAATGAAGAGTAACCTCTGAATCGTCCCTCTGAATCGACTTTTCCAGTTCGTTCATTCAACCAAAAAAAAATCTTCGTTTTTTTCATTACAGGGATTTAGTAGAGTTTCGTTTCTTACTGTGCTTCCCAAATCATCAATCCAAAACACAGGAACGCTTCGTACATTCACCCATCTGTTCCCTTTGAATCTTATTCACCAAATCACACAGTCGATCATTTTTGTTCGTTTTTCAGTTCAACCCAAACATACAGTTCATCACTCTTTCTCAAACACAAACTGTTCGTCAATCTATCGTCGACTCCAGTTCTTCGTTCTTTTGTTTTTTTTCCAGAGATCAAAATCGACATCAACGACTTTGACACAACAATTGATCGAATCGTTCATTCCCAACATTCGATTCTTGACCCAGATAGGTACCTTTATTACAAATACATTGTAACACAAAATCAAGTCTTCCCAAACCCAATCCTTCAAACATTCGAACATTTGCCCTAATTCCAAAATCTTCAAATTACAAAAGAATCTTTCGAAATTGTCACACCCCAAAACCGAAACGGCGGA
This sequence comes from Lactuca sativa, assembly GCF_002870075.4. Lineage (NCBI taxonomy): Eukaryota > Viridiplantae > Streptophyta > Magnoliopsida > Asterales > Asteraceae > Lactuca > Lactuca sativa. Next base: position 125,692,294 of record NC_056629.2, on the reverse strand, counting down.
AACGTTTGGGGGCGGATGACTTCATGTGGTAACGTAACAAATGAATACATAGTAAAGAAAGCAATACAACCATCATATATATAATTGAAAGTTTACATTTTTAAAAGGTACATGTTCAAAACCAATTACAATGTGATGCCAAAATATGAATTTAAACTGGCGTCGCAACGTCCCTTCTTCAAAAGCTATTTGTTACCTGTAATTACTGAATCCCAGGGACATATAAGTAGTTTTGAAAGAGTAGATCAACATTTAAGCTGGCGAGTTTCATAAGTATTAAATGACAATGTTTGTATGAAATGAAATGTTTCGTTTTTGTTTGTTTGTTCCTAGAAAATCCCATATTTTCTACTAGCATAAATGTAGTCTTCTATCAAGACCAATGTTTGTTTCTAGAAAATGTATGTACGTATAAAATTTCCAATACGTCTGCAAAACCCCGTAAATCAATGTATTTTTAATACTCCATGTGAGTTTTATAACTATCCTATTGACTAGAAATGCCTACACACAACGTTCTTCAGGCGTTGGAATGTTATGACGTTTGTCACCCCAAATGGTGTACTGTAGCTAACAATCAGGGCGCGGGGTTGTCAAGCCCGTATAGATCTATACACAAACACCATGCTCCCCCTCCAAGGGATTCTGGTATATAATACAGGACTTGAAATGTGTACTCGAACGTACGTGAAGTTAATGTCTCACAAAACTTAGTATAAAAACAGATTTACGTGTTAAAAAAATGTTCGTTTGTTCTTGTATGTGAAAGTGACTTCTTGAAAATAGTGTTTCTAGTATGTAAAAGTTCGTAATGTTCTCTTAAAACTATACCTATTATAGTTTTCTATAAGTGTGTCTCGTTTGTATAGTAATCCTTAGTAAAATGCTCACTTGTTATGAAGAGTATAATTTTTATAGTGCCTAAGATGGACACATATACATACAATATAAGCAGAGTGTTTGATTTATACATATAGAACAACATTTTTCATTTCCAAAGATATGATGTTATCGTGATATATTTTGCATACGAAAGTTTCCCTATAATAGTTATAAATCACATATGATTCCGTTGATAAAAAATGTATAATGAAACTTTATCTAACACACGATAATAATCGTGTGTTTTACTTGTATTCCCCCCTTAAAAGCATATATAAGCATTTACAAAATATTTAAAAGTGTGGATTATAAGGGTATGAACTCACTTGAAAGATCGGAAAAGGAGAGATGAAAACCGAGCAGAATTTCGACTCGAGAAAGCGGATTTTCTCGGGAATCTCGGGAGTACAAACGACCTTCGGGACTTGAGCAATGAAACCGGGGCTTTGTGATAGTACGTGCACGGAAAACGAGGCAAAAACACATGAAAGATGAGAGGAATTGGCCCTTTTCTTCGGAACCCTCACATCCCTTTTATAGGGGGTGGGAACCGCCTCGGTACGCTGGGCGTACACGTGCGTCATGCGTGACCGCATCCTCGACTACTTCAGATGGGACAGTGCGTAGCCTCGCATAGGGGCGAGGTGGACGATCCGAGGCCTAGGCCTCGAGTACGCCGGGCGTACGAGCGTACGCTGGGCGTAACTCGGATCGACCTGGTGACTCCTCCTTCGGATAATACCAAGATTAAATAATAAAATTTATATTTTATTTATTTAATAAACTTCAAAAATTCATATCTTCTTCATACGAACTCCGTTTTCGACGTTCTTTATATCCACGCGTAGATGAGACTACGCTCTACAACTTTTGTTTAGATTTCGTCGGCAAATTTTGAAATTATTTTTATTATTTATTTTTAAAAGATCGCGGTAAGAAAATTTCGCTAGAAATTCATAACTTCATTATCTGACGTCTGTTTTGCCAGACTTTTTACCGTTGTAATACCATTGTCGAGACCTTCGATTCTCATTTAGGTCATTCCGGCCAAAAGTCGCTCGATCTCTGATTCGAGTTTTTAGTTGTCTGTCGCTAAGCCGAACTTGGAAAAATCATAACTTCATTATACGAAGTCATATTTGGGCGTTCTTTTTATGTACGATCACGGTTTAATGACATCTAACATAGTAGGTAATTAGTTAGAGACTTTTTGGACATTTTAATTTTCGAAGTTAATTTCATTATATCAAAAGTGGTTACAATACTTGACTTTTTAGGTCATTACATAGAGTTGAAAGATCGGGTTGTCACATCATCCCCCCGTTAGAGGGAATTTCATCCCGAAATTTAAAGTAAGAAAGATACTTGTGAATCAGTGAAAAATATGAGGGTACTTTTGTTTGATTTGATCTTCGCGTTCCTATGTGAATTCAGGTCCTCGCTTGGCGTTCCAGCGAACCTTCACGATGGGTATGCGACTTTGTTTCGTTTGTTTGACCTCTCGGTCCATGATTTCTACCGGTTCTTCCACAAAGTTGAGGCTCTCGTTGATCTCGATCTCGTCGAGTGGAATAACAAGAGTCTCATCGAACAGACACTTTTTCAAGTTCGAGACATGGAAGGTTGGATGTATGTTACTAAGTTCACGTGGTAGATTAAGCTTGTAAGCTACAGGGCCGATTCTGGCGAGAATCTCGAAAGGCCCTACGTATCTTGGATTTAGCTTTCCACGCTTTCCAAAGCGTATTAAGCCCTTCCACTGTGAGACCTTCAATAGAATGCGGTCTCCTACCTGGAATTCCAAAGGTTTCCTCCTTTGGTCAACGTAGCTTTTCTGGCGGTCTCTAGAGGCTTTCAATCGTTCATGAATCTGAACGATCTTTTCTGTCGTTTCCCGTATGATTTCCGGACCGGTGAGAGTGCTTTCAGGAACTCGTACTTTAGCTAATTGTGTGTCGCCAACTTCAGTCCAACACAGAGGGGACCTGCACTTACAACCATAGAGGGATTCAAATGGAGTAGCCTTTATGCTCGTATGATAACTATTGTTGTATGAAAATTCGACAAGGGGTAAATGGATATCCCATGCCTTTCCAAATTCAATCACACAGGCTCTCAGCATATCTTCCAAAGTTTGTATCGTTCTCTCACTTTGCCCTTCTGTTTGTGGATGGTAGGCTGTACTCATGTCTAGCCTAGTCCCCAGGGAACTTTGTAGTGACTGCCAGAACCTTGAAGTGAATCTACTATCTCTATCGGATATAATGGATATCGGAACACCATGCAGTCGCACTATTTCCCTTATGTAAGTTCTTGTAAGCCTTTCCATCTTATCAGTCCCCTTGATTGGTAGGAAATGCACGGAATTGGTCAACCTGTCGATGATGAACCATATGGTATCGATTCCACCCATCGTCTTAGGCAACTTGGTTATGAAGTCCATAGTAATCCTTTCCCATTTCCATTCCGGTATCTCCGGTTGTTGTAGTAATCCTGACGGTTTTTGATACTCGACCTTAACCTTAGCGCAAGTAAGGCATTTACTTACGAAGGTAGCAATTTTTGCTTTCATGTTAGGCCACCAGTACAGTTTCTTAAGATCCAGATACATTTTATCTGAACCTGGGTGAATGGAATATCTCGTGTTGTGTGCTTCGTCCATGACTACGTATCTGAAACCACCATGTTTCGGTGTCCAGATACGGTCCATGAGATAATATGCTCCGCCACCCTTGATTTCTAGATTATTTTCCATTCCTCTCAGGGATTCACCCGCCATGTTTTCAGGTTGCAAAGCTTCCAGTTGAGCCTCCTTAATTTGTGTGGATAAGTGGGAATGGATAGTCATAGTCAGAGATTTGACTCTCCGACCAGTGTATTCTTTTCGACTGGGGGCGTCAGCTACCACATTGGCCTTTCCAGGATGATAACGAATTTCACATTCGTAGTCATTGAGTAGCTTGACCCATCGTTGTTGTCGCATGTTGAGCTCCTTCTGATCAAGAATGTGTTGAAGGCTCTTGTGGTCGGTGAAGATAGTGCTCTTTGTTCCGTACAGGTAGTGTCTCCAGATCTTCAGAGCAAATACCACTGCTCCTAACTCAAGATTTTACTTCGTGTGTCTTAAGCTGACAGGAGGCATAAGCAATAACCTTCCCTCTTTGCATAAGAACACAACCAAATCCTTGGTTTGATGCATCGCAATAAACTACGAAAGCTTCTATCCCTTCGGGGAGGGATAGTATTGGTGCGGTGCACAAAGCCTGTTTCAGTGTTTGGAACGCCTTCTCTTGTTTTGCTTCCCAGTCAAAGGCCACGCCTTTATGGGTCAATGTAGTAAGAGGTTTCGCAATGCTAGAGAAGTTCTTTATGAACCTGAGATAATAGCCAGCGAGACCTAGAAATTGACGAATCTCTGTAGGTGTCTTTGGTGCCGACCAGTTCTCAATGGCCTTAATTTTGGAGGGGTCCATGTGTATCCCCTTCTCACTAACAACGTGGCCCAAAAATTCGACTCTTCGAATCCAAAATTCGCATTTAGAGAACTTCGCATAGAGCTTCTCCGATCGTAATGTTTCTAAGACTTTTCGTAGGTGCTGACTATGCTCTTCCTTACTTCGGGAGTAGATAAGTATATCATCGATGAAGACGATGACAAACTGATCTAAGTAAGGAAGGCACACCCTATTCATTAGGTCCATGAATATCGCTGGTGTGTTGGTTAATCCGAACGGCATCACTACAAATTCGTAGTGTCTATAACGGGTTCGGAAGGCTGTCTTGGGAATATCCTCCACTAGTACTCGTAATTGGTGATATCCGGATCGTATATCTATCTTCGAGAAGTAGTTTGCTCCTTGAAGTTGATCAAATAGGTCGTCAATGCGGGGTAAAGGATAACGATTTTTGACAATAAGTTTATTCAGTTCTCTGTAGTCAATGCACATACGAAACGATCTGTTTTTCTTCTTTACAAACAAGACCGGTGCTCCCCAAGGTGAGAAACTTGGTCTAATGAATCCTTTGTGATGGAGTTCGTTAAGCTGATTGGAAAGTTCTTGCATCTCTGCTGGTGCCAGACGATAAGGCGATTTTGCTACTGGGGTAGCCCCTGGAACTAAGTCGATTCTGAACTCGACTTGGCGTTGTGGTGGTAATCCCGGTAGTTCTTCTGGAAAGATATCGGGAAAGTCACATACTTCTAGAATGCTCTTAATGTCCTTTACTTCCTGACTCGTATCGACGATGTGTGCAAGAAATGCATGACAATCCTTCCGCAAACACTTTCGAGCTTGGATGCACGAAATGATGCGAAGGTTTGTACTTGATTTGTCGCCGTAAATCACTAATGTTTCGTCATTAGAGAGATTAAGACGAACTGCTTTCTCAAAGCACATGATGTCAGCGCGAAAAAGACTTAACCAATCCATGCCGACTATGACGTCGAAACTTTTAATTTGGACCGGCATGAGGTTGATTGGGAAAGAATGACCGTCTAAAGTTAATGTACAACCCATGTATATAGAGTTAGTGTTTTCCGTTTTTCCGTTTGCCATTTCTATAGTGAATCATTTTTCTAACATGCTAGGTTTATGTTTAAGTAAGTGAATAAAGTTTTGACTCACGAAGCTTCTCTCTGCTCCACTCTCGAACAGTATGCATGCATATGAATTATCGAGAAGAAACGTACCAGCAACTACTGTAGGATCAGCTACAGCTTCTTTGTGGCCTATAGCCAAAACTCGTCCCACCCCGCCGGTATTCGCTGCCTTCGGGTAGTTTCTCTTGTAGTGGCCCACCTTGCCACAACCGTAGCAAGCTTGGCCTACACCAGCGTTGGGAACTTGAATGATCGGCTTTACGGGGGCTCTACAGAAACGTACAATGTGTCCCTTTCTGTTGCAGTTGGAGCACTGCATTTTCCGACAAGGTCCATTGTGGTGGTAAGTGCATTTGGTGCACTTTGGAAAGTTACCCACATAAGGTTTTGTTGGGTATGGATTTGTAGGAACGGTAGTAGGTACCGTAGCAGCATTCACTGTAACTAGTTGTTGTTTCTTCGAGGATTCTTGGGAAGACCCACCCTTCCCTTTATTCCATCCTCTCTTCCTGTTATTGTTGTTGTTTTTTCCCTTTTGTGGTTCTGGTGTAGAAATTGTCGAGTTCTGATGACTTCCGTGATCAATAAGAGATTGTGCCAACTCCTTGGCACTTTCAAAAGTGTCAGGTTTTGAAGCTAACACACTTAACTGAATTTGGGGCGACGGTCCCCAAATGTATCTCTCTATTTTCTTGCTCTCAGGAGCAATCATATCTGGGCAAAGGATTGCCAGATCGCAGAACCTGTTGGTATAAGTTGCTATATCGGTACCAATCATTCCAAGAGTCCAGAGTTCGTGCTTGAGTTTTTGAATCTCTCCTCGTGGACAGTATTCTCTCATCAACATGATTTTTCATCTCTCCCAGCTTATTGTATTCGCCACTATCAGAGTAAGTGCCTTAACGTGGCCATTCCACCAAGTTAAATCTCTTTCAGTTAGCATGAAAGTGGCAAACTTGACTTTGCTGTGCTCGGGACAGGAGCAGACTTCAAAGACTGCTTCTGTCCTTTCAATCCACTGCTTCAGAACCATCACACCACCAGTTCCATTAAACATCCGAGGTTTGGCATTCGTAAAGTCTTTATAGGTGCACTCTCGGGGTTTCCCATGACTCTCGCCATGGTTGGAAGGAAGTGTGCCAATTCCCGAACCAGTAGTAACAGGGGTATTGATTTGTGACATGGCAGCCGCCACAGCTGCTGTGACTGCTGCTTGGAACATGGCAGCATCAAATTGAGGAGGTGGAGGTGGTGGTGGTATAGGTGCTTCCCCACCGTTGTTTCGTCTCAAGTTTCTACGCTGAGGCATCCTTCAACTATAGGTTGAAAAGATAAAGATAAGAATTCCATAACATAGGAAATGAATGTTTCTCATGAACTAAATCGTTATAGTTCAACAATAGATGATAGTATGAGTCTCAAGGATAAAAGAATGAAAGTTATTCGTAAGACCGAATATACGAAACAAGCATATGGTTTCTCCATAACATATTAAGGATTGAACGTAATACTCAACGTAGTAATAATAGTGTGCCACTTATATTAATATAATAGTTGATACAACGATCACGAAAATTTGACCCCTATAAGGGTCTCCGGTTACAAAGTTTAATAAAATTAAAAACTTTTAGCCGAGGTCCTAACTTATAACAAAATTTGGGATTTTAGCAAGCACTACTTGCGACATAGGTTGCGCTTGGAGCTTGACTCCGCATCCGATTGCTTTGATTCCATAAGACGCCTATCGAAGGCGGCTTGTTGTTCCCTCAATTCGACGAGGGCTGCAATCATTTGCGCTTGGAATGCCTCGGTTTGGAGTTGGGCATTGTCCTGAGCTCTGTCCAGCCTACGGATGTCGGAAGTGTGAACCTGTACTTCCACCTTGACTTCCCGAATTCGGCTAGCTTGAACTCCATATTGGTAGGACTAGTTGGCTAGTTTGCCCACCATGACTGGGAGTGCCCAATCGGGTGAACCTCCGCCGCGGACATCGTAAAAGTCTCGGCACATGCCGTAGGGAGGGTGTAGACTTTGTTGTTGGCTCCAATGGTGGAGGTGACTTCCCCAAGCGGGAGTCGGTCCTTGAAAGTTTCTCACGAAGACGGGAGGTTGTGCGGGTGGTGGGTTGATCACTTCCGGCTCTGAGTCGGTACCGGAGTCATCCTCTTCATCTAATTCTATGGGTTTTTCGTCCTCCTCGGGATCCTCTTCGATCCATCCCCCGTTGCCTTGGTTGGGATAGTAGGGGTCGTCGGGGAGATGAAATTAAGCCATTTGACTGTACGAGAATAGGGTTATAAGAATTGAATAAAATTTGGAACATGTAAGACTAAACATGTAAGTTAAGCCATTTTATGTAGCAAATACTCCTATAGTATTTAAATTCGTGTGTTTGATCCTTGTGATGTTTTGGTAAGTTTTGACTTGTTGCTCACTACGAGCATTCCTCGATATACATTGGTCCGATCTCGGGCAAATATAGTTGATCATGCTATATTTGTCCCAAATCTGATTACATATATCGAGTATTAATCATAGTGTCCAATTTGTCTAAATAGTTGTTGTATAGCTATAATCATGAAAATAAGTTGTTGTATGCATGTATTTGACTTAAATGAACTAACAATTTAAGTTAAACGAAACGCGACTTAGGCGTAAAACAAAAAAATGTTTTGTCAGAGAGTATTAGTCCCTTAAGCGTTTATAGTTTGTATATCTTATGTGGTTCGATATAGTTAGTTCACTATAAACATTGCTCTGATACCAATCTGTCACACCCCTAAACCAGAACGGCGGAAACGTTCGGAGGCGGATGACTTCATGTGGTAACGTAACAAATGAATACATAGTAAAGAAAGCAATACAACCATCATATATATAATTGAAAGTTTACATTGTTAAAAGGTACATGTTCAAAACCAATTACAATATGATGCCAAAATATGAATTTAAACTGGCGCCGCAGCGTCCCTTCTTCAAAAGCTGTTTGTTACCTGTAATTACTGAATCCCTGGGACATACAAGTAGTTTTGAAAGAGTAGATCAGCATTTAAGATGGTGAGTTTCATAAGTATTAAATGACAATGTTTTTATGAAATGAAATGTTTCGTTTTTGTTTGTTTGTTCCTAGAAAATCCCATATTTTCTACTAGCATAAATGTAGTCTTCTATCAAGACCAATGTTTGTTTCTAGAAAATGTATGTACGTATAAAATTTCCAATACGTCTGCAAAACGCCGTAAATCAATGTATTTTTAATACTCCATGTGAGTTTTATAACCATGCTATTGACTAGAAATGCCTACACACAACGTTCTTAAGGCGTTGGAATGTTATGACGTTTGTCACCCCAAATGGTGTACTGTAGCTAACAGTCAGGGCGCGGGGTTGTCAAGTCCGTATAGATCTATACACAAACACCATGCTCCCCCTCCAAGGGATTCTGGTATATAATACAGGACTTGAAATGTGTACTCGAACGTACGTGAAGTTAATGTCTCACAAAACTTAGTATAAAAACAGATTTACGTGTTAAAAAAATGTTCGTTTGTTCTTGTATGTGAAAGTGACTTCTTGAATAAACTTCAAAAATTCATATCTTCTTCATACGAACTTCATTTTCGACGTTCTTTATATCCACGCGTAGGTGAGACTACGCTCTACAACTTTCGTTTAGATTCCGTCGACAAATTTTGAAATTATTTTTATTATTTATTTTTAAAAGGTCACGGTAAGAAAATTTCGTTAGAAATTCATAACTTCATTATCTGACGTCTGTTTTTGCCAGACTTTTTACCGTTGTAGTACCATTGTCGAGACCTTCGATTCTCATTTAGGTCATTCCGGCCAAAAGTCGCTCGATCTCCGATTCGAGTTTTTAGTTGTCTGTCGCTAAGCTGAACTTGGAAAAATCATAACTTCATTATACGAAGTCAGATTTGGGCGTTCTTTTTACATACGATCACGGTTTAATGACATCTAACATAGTAGTTAATTAATTAGAGACTTTTTGGAAATTTTAATTTTCGAAGTTAATTTCATTATATCAAAAGTGGTTACAATACTTGACTTTTTAGGTCATTACATAGAGTTGAAATATCGGGTTGTCACAGAAATCGACTCAAAAAATAACAACAATCGATGTATCAAAAAGCAAAACACTCCATTCGAATGTCAATTGCTTACAAAATCATTTCGTCATCAAGAAACGAACTCAGAACCAATTTCATTTTCCAGTTCCAAAATCGACTGTCGACAAACACCAAAATCCGTTTTCTCAAATCGATTTTTGGATCAAACTCACTAATTCAACAAATTCTTCAATCATACAATTCATCAAATTCTTCAATCATAAAAATCATCTTAGTCGATTTCAATTTACAAAGAAACTCCGATACCTAGACATCGATCTCCAATTATTTGTTCTCCATTTTTCGGATCAATATCATTGAATCATTTACCGATTTTTGATTCTAAAACTGATATCATCATAAAACGAATCATATAAACTCGTTTTCCAATAATCAAAGTAATCAAACGATACAAATGTTGATAGAAGAGCGATACTTCAGAACGAGAACATCGGTTGAGTTTGAAGACGAATTCAGAACAAATGATAAAGTGATTGACTTAATTTCGATAAATCCATGGGCTCTTACATTAAGATCGAATTAAACATTATATTGGGCTTCTTAATTTGAACATATCACGAACATAGACCAAATAAGAACAGTAACCGACTTAAAGTAAATTTTGGGCTAAATTGTGCTTGATGAACATTAACGAATCAAGAATTTGGCTCGAAAGTTGTATCAATGAACAGTAAATGAGTTTCGATTTTATTTTTGGTTGAATTTGATCTTAAAAAAAATTATTGGATCATCAATGGGGTTTTTCAAAGAAAATTTGATCCAATGAGTCAAACGATCAAAAATTTTAAAAACGTAACGCACGAATTCAATGATTACGAGAGATCATAGAGAGAGACTCACCAAAATTGCTTCAAATTGCGACAATAGTTGCCAAACCAAGAATCGTTCTTCAAAAATCACCTTGATCTTGAAGACCCGCTCTGATACCAATTGTAGTGACAAAGAACATGGTTTGGCATGCAGAATTAAAGCTTGCACAATTGAACATGGTGATTTGGGTGATCAAGAGATGTATTGATTGTATATGGTGTTACAAAAAGGATCTAGATCTAGACTACATAAATAACACACACTTACACCCTCACTTTTACATCTCTCAAGCACACCTCTACAAGTGGACAAACCTACTATTTATAGAGGTGTTTACATGTCTCTCTCTCTCACTCTAACAAACAAATGGGTCTAAAGGCTAAAGCACCACATGCAAGTGGGTTTTACAAAAGTCAAACATTTACAAAGTCAATCATGAATAACTTTTCACCCCAAAATTATTAATTCCCAATCTTAGTTACTTTAGGAAAATATGAAATAGGTGCTAACCCATGAAGTTAAACTTTGTACCTTACCAAGTTGTTAGTGGAGCGTGTGTGGTTAACTGACACACTAACAAGGACTAGTAAGAGTGGAAAAGGGTGACTTAAGTTTTATCATAGATCGGTGGAGCACGTGTGGTTAACCGACACATCTATTAGGTGTTAAAATTAAGGTACCAAGTCAATTTGCATGGTTATTCACACCTTGTTTGTGATCATCGGCATCTCAGCCACAAACTTGAGAGGGCACAATCGAGATTCAAACATTCCATTGAAAGTTCAATGTATCTCAAAAGATCTAGGAGTTTCAAATCCAATTAAAAGTTAATAATTTATTTCATTTATAATGGTGGAAATTGGTAAATTGTCATTTACCTACCTTCAAATATTTCATAGATTGGATTACGACATCCCTCTTCCGAGTTATGAAATAGTTTGTGGGGTCCTAGCTTTAATATTTCATTTGGGTGACTTATTAAGGATTCTTCATATAATTAAACTTGTCCTTCTTTCTTTCAGATGTCTTCCAACACTACTACTGGCTCAAACCCTACAGGCTACTTTTCCCTCATGAACTTGTGTGGGAAAGTCACTTTTGATGGGTCTAACTTCAATGAATGGATTAGAAACATCTGGATGATTACCCGCTATGAGAACAAGGAATATGTCCTTGATAAGGAGCTTAAGGTTATCAATGAGTCCACTGCTACTCCTGAGGATTTTGCGAAGTATACTGCATATGAGAGGGATGCTACCAAAGTGTCCTGCATCATGTTGGCTACCATAACTCCCGAACTCCAGAAATCCTATGAAGATTTCTACCCCTATCAGATGCACCTGGATCTAATGGATAGGTACCATCAGAGCGCGCGTCAAGAGAGGTATGAAATCATCTCCTCCATGAGAACTACCAGGATGAAGGAATGTTAAACCCATCACCGGTCACTTGTAGAAAATGAAAAGGTTCGTGGACCAGTTGTTGAAGCTGAATGTGGACTTCCGTGAGGAATTAGCGATTGATATCATTCTCCATTCCTTACCTCCAAGTTATGATCAGTTTCGTATGACTTATCATATGAACAAGGAGGAAGTTATACGTAGCAAACTTCAAGGACTTTTAATGACCGCTGAAAGTGGCCTTAAAGGTAAGTCAGCTGTTACTTTTACTCCTACTCCTACAACAACCCCTGTTCTGGCAGTTGGGCAGGGAAAGGGGAAGAAGAGGAAGGGTACCAAGGGAAAGTCCCTTCATGGCTCCTATTCAAGTGGGACCAAGAAAGGTCTCATTCCTCCTTCTTCAAACCCGAAGGAAGCACAATGCTTCTACTGACATGAAAAGGGGCACTGGAAGCAAAGCTGCCCCAAATACTTGCAGGATGTGAAGGATGAGAAGGTTAAACCCACCCATGCAGACATTTATACTATATTGTCTGGTAACTCATTACATGCAAACTCTTGGGTGCTTGATATAGTTTGTGGTATTCATATTTGTACTGATTTGCAGGGACTAAGAAGTAGTGAAGAAGTGGAGCACGGGAAGATAAATCTAATCATGGGCAATAGGAAAACATCACCTGTGACCAAGATTGGAGTTTATTCTTTATTGCTTAATAATAGGTTAACTTTAGATTTGAATAGATGTTGTTACTCGTCAAAAATGGTGAGAAATATTATTTCCCTTCATAGTTTGTACAAACAAGGTTTCACATTTTGTTTTGGTAATAAAATTGGTGCTATTGATGCTTTTTATAATAATGTGTTTTATTTTAAAGCATTACCTTGTGATGGTGTATATGAAACTGTGTCGATTGTAGACAACTTAGGAAATAATGTATATCATATTGATTCTTCGATGAGCTTAGAGAAAGCATCGGTGTGGCATTGTCGTCTTGGACATGTTAACAAGAAGCACATAGGCCAACTCCAGAAGGCTGGAGTTTTAGAATCATTTGACCTAAAGTCGGATGATAGTTGTGAGTCTTGTTTACTTGGAAAAATGACAAAGTCACCCTTCACTGGTACTTGCGATAGGGGTGAGGGTTTGTTGGACCTCATACGCACAGATGTGTGTGGACCCTTCAAATCAGCCACAAGGGATGCTAATCGGTACTATGTGAATTTTACTGATGGTTATAGCAAATATAGATTTATCTACTTAATCAAGCATACGTTAGAAACCTTTGAAAAGTTCAAAGAGTTTAAGCAGGAAGTTGAGAATCAGTTGTGCAGGAAGATTAAGATGCTCTGATCTGATCAGGGAGGAGAGTATCTTAGTATTGAGTTCCTTGACTATCTTAAGGAATGTGGGATAGTCTCACAATTGACACCTCCTAGGACACCACAGCTAAATGGTGTTGCCAAGAGGTGCAATCGGACCTAATTGGACATGGTTTGTTCCATGATGACTCGAGCTTCATTACCAATCTCATTCTGGGGGTATGCCTTAGAGACTTCCGCCCATATCTGATATGTTTTTGGTCATAAGAACATCTTATGTGCTCATACAAATCCTAATGCTTGGATCTAGGTTTCTCTATTGTACATGCAATTTATCCAAGACTATAAACCCTAATTCTAGCATACAAGTAATCATATTAACATAAGAATGGGTTTAAGTTATTACCTTGATTGTTATGTAGCAATAACAATCCCAAATCCTTCTTGTATTGACTTTAGAAAGCTTAGAGTCACAAATGTCACTCCTCTAATGGTTCACAAACACCAAGAGCAAGAGGATGAAAAGGAGAAGAGAAGGAGGCTGCCCAAAACGTGTGGAAACCCTTAAAGGAAGCTTGTCCACGTTTTTGGGGCATAAGGGTTCTATATATAGTGAGGCTATTAGGGTTATCTAACAAGGAAACCCTAATTTGGATGCTTAAGCCCTAAGCAACCCATGGACTCCTTTAATTAAGGCCTTGGACGATTTCTTATGGGTTTCCCCATAAAATTCGTCCACTCCTCAATATATAGCAATCCACAGCCCAATTTGCAATTATCATATAATTACAATTCCAGTCCCTTAAGTTTAATTAATCTCTTTTAGTCACAAAACTAATTACCAATTAATTATTGACTAATATTAATTAAACAATATGATTTCTCCTTTAATATATTATTCCCATAATATATTAAGAAATCATATTTAATCCTTTCTCTCCATAATTCATCCTGTCAAGTTGCTTTGGTGAAGGCAACCCAAAAGGACCATGCACCATTGGGTCAAGTACATACCAAAATAGTTATGGACTTAGACACTAATCCACCAATATCCTTAATCTAGTCTCTACTAAGAAGGTTGCCAAAACACCTCATGAGATGTGGACTGGGAAATTTCCCAATCTAGACCACATCAAGATTTGGGGTTGCGAAGCTTTTGTGAGGCGCGAGTCTCATGACAAGCTTGAACCTCGAAGTGAGAGGTGTATTTTCATCGGCTATCCACAAAGATCCTTTGGTTACCTCTTCTACATGCCTAGTGAAAATGCGGTCTTTGTAGCAAGAAGGGGAGTCTTTCGTGAGAGAGAATTTATAACCCAAGGAAACAGTGGGAGGCAAATTGACCTTGAAGAGCTTCAAGAGTCAAGTGGTGAAGGAACCTCAATGTAACGTCCCAAAATTCAAGACTAAAATTTTCTTTTAATAAAACATTACTTAAAACAAAGTCATCAATCCAAAACATAATCAGAGTATTAATTTCCAAAACAGATGTTCATTATCAGAGTAAAACATTCCCAGGCTGTCTAGTCTATGGTGTGTGCCATGCGATCACCCCGAGCTCTTCCATCCGCTACCGGAAGTACCTGAAACCAAAATTGAAAACCGTAAGCACGAAGCTTAGTGAGTTCCCCACCCTACCACATACCATGAATAACCACATACTGCACATACTGGGCCACGCCCGCTATCCTGGGCCTCGCCCCTACCTCGGGCCTCGCCCGCTACAACGGCCCCGCCTGGCTTCGATCCCCGCTCGGATACAAATCTGTTTCGCTTAGGCATCGCCTGTCACTGGGCCTCGCCCGCCAACATATACTAACACATAACATTTCACAACACATAAACTAATCATATGCTACCGAATCCTACTCTAAAGGCCTCGCCTATCTTGGGCCTCGCCAATGTCCTGCAACTGGTGAGTCATGGAACCCCGTCCACACTCCTACTGGTAGTGAGATACGGGCCCAACCCACACTCGCTCTTTCCCTAACTTGGGCCTCGCCCCTGTTCTGTTGCTAATGAGATGTGGAACACCATCCACCCTCTGTTATTGGTGAGGTACGGGACCTCGCCTACACTCACCTCCCTACCAGGCACATACATGTATCACACAGACAACAAGTATAAAAACTATCATGTATACCATTCCTTGGGCACCCGCCCGCTATCATTGGACCTCGTCCTGAATATCATACTAGCATACTGTGCCTAGGGCTAACCCCTGGGTCTTCTACTCATAACTACATGGGCCGACATTGTGGCTGTAGACCCATTCACACAAAAGGGAAACTCACCTGCACTTGCTGATAGCCCCTCTAGCTGTTCCCGGCAACTTCCTGAACTCCTGCTCCACTAGCTCCCCGAGTTACCAATATCAATGCAATACTTAGTCTAACTGACCCCCAAAAGTCAACTAAGTCAACTCTGGTCAATGTCAAAGTCATGGTCAAAGTCAACCTCCCAGGATAACCCTACTCGCCGAGTCTGCCTACTGACTCGCCGAGTTCATAAGCTCAGAGTCCTTCCATTCACGACTCGACTCGCCGAGTCAGTCCATGACTCGCCGAGTCTACCGATTTTCGAGTCCTGACCTGTCCAACTCACCGGGTCTCCACTCGACTCACTGATTCGAGTCTCAACTCGAAGGGTTTGGGGTTTCGCGACTTGACTCGCCGAGTCCAAGAACAGACTCGCCGAGTCCAAGACAAACTTAACAGACTCGCCGGGTTGTTCTTCCAACTCGCCGAGTTCCTGCCCAACTTCATCCGACTCGTCGAGTCCACCCATGTGACTCGCCAAGTCGCTCCAGCTCTTAATCCATGCAGTGGCTTTCGAGCCAAACAGGGGCTCCAACACATAGATCCATACTTCCAAGGTCTATTCCCCATGTAAAGTGGAAAACTTTACGTGTAGATATGGAGATCTAGGCTTAAAACACTCCAAACTAGGGTTTATGACAACCATGCTTCACCAACATACCAAGAGCTGATACTTTATGGGATTCTAGACCAAAACAAGCATGGATCTGATGTAGCAACCTCAGATCTGAACTTCTAGCTCGAAATGGTCACTTATCATGCTAAGAATGCCCAAAACTCACACATAGATCTAGGTGCAAAGGAATCCAAGAACTAGTTTATTACCTCCAAATTCCCAATCCTGGATCTATAGCCCCTTCTTGCACCTCCAAGATCCTTCTTCCTTCCACAAGCTTTAATGCACTCTTCAAGGCAATAATTATCTCAAAAATGGATATGGCGGCTAGGGTTTGGTGTTCTGGGTTAGAGAGGCAGTAAAGGAACCCTAGGGAAGAGAATAAGGCTCTTAAATAGGCTCCAAGTCCCCGATTTAGGGTTTTCCTCGTTCAGACCAGACTCACCGAGTCTCCTTAGCCGACTCGCCGAGTCGGTCACTTACTCCTTGACCCGGATCCCGCTCGGACTCGCCGAGTTCCTCCTTGGACTCGACGACACGTCCCTTAAACTTAGGGTTTCCTTTCCTTTCTTGGCCTTCCTGACTTTGGGTGTTACACTCAAACACTATCAACCAACCTGAGGAGGAAACTCCTGTTGAGACGATAGATGAGACTGTACCTCCAAGGCATTCCACTAGAGTTAGGAACACACCTGAATTTTATTATGGTTATCACATCACCGCTGAAGGTGATACATTTATTAGTGAGAGTACACTAATAGATTTGGATGAACCTAATAATTACAGGGAAGCCATGGTAGGACCGGAGTCTGCTAAATGCAAGGAGGCTACGGACAACGAGATTCAGTCCATGTATGACAATCAAGTGTGGAACTTGGTTGACAATGTACCAGGTCGTAAGACAGTTGGGTGCAAATGGATCTTCAAAAAGAAGACCGACATGGATGGGAAAGTACACACCTACAAACCAAGACTGGTGGCAAAAGGCTTTACTCTAACTCCGGGAGTTGACTATGATGAGACCTTTTCACCAGTAGAAAAAATTAAATTTATTAGAGTTTTGTTGGCCATAGTTTCATTTCATGATTATGAAATATGGCAAATGGATGTCAAAACCGCTTTCCTTAATGGAAAGTTGGTTGAGGATGTTTACATGGATCAGCCAGAGGGTTTTGTCGATGCAAATTACCCTAATAGGATGTGTAAGCTTGAGAAATCCATTTATGGATTGAAACAAGCATCTCATAGATGGAATCTTTGCTTCGATGAGAAAGTCAAATAGTTTGGCTTTTCGAGGAGCGAAGATGAGTCATGTGCGTATGTTAGGGCTAATGGGAGTACAATTAGCTTTCTGGTGTTGTATGTGGATGACATACTACTCATAGGAAATGACATCCCAACTTTGTAGGAGGTTAAGTCCTGGCTTGGGAAGTGTTTCGCTATGAAGGACCTTGGAGAAGCTGCCTATATCATAGGGATAAGGATAATGAGAGATAGGAGTAAGAGACTAATTGCACTTAGTCAGAGTAGCTACTTGGATAAGGTGTTGAAAAGATTCAACATGCAGAATTCCAAGAAAAGGGACTTGCTGATCCAGCACAATGCCAATCTGAGTAAGACTCAGAGTCCCAATAAGGCCCATTAGGGTTAGAATGAATCATTCTAGGCCCAAATGGTCCAAAATGTTATAGATTTATGAATTGGGTTCATTTAGAATCCAAATAGGGTTTCTAAGCCAAAAATAGTCGAATTGAATGCTTATTGGTACGTTAGGCCCAATAAGAAAATCCTAGTTCATAAGGAACTTGAACCGGGATTTTTAGGGTTCTTGACTCCCACCTGGCTTTCTGAAATGTTCTGCATAGAGTCTTGAACTACAATTGTGGATCCTGACTAAGTTTTTTGTCATAGAAAGAACATAGTGTATGATAACAAGTTAGAGTTACAAATATTATCATAGATGACATTTACATGATCACAAAATTTCCTGGCTAAAATGTCAGTTGTGACATAATCCCCCCGTTAGAGGGAATTTCGTCCCGAAATTCTTTTGAGAACTAGGATTTTGAAGAAAAGAATAAGTGAAGGTACTCCTGCTTCATTTGGTCTTCACGTTCCCATGTGAATTCTGGTCCACGCTTAGCGTTCCATTGAACCTTCATAGTCGGAATGCGTCTTTGTTTCGTACACTTCACATCCCTGTCCAATATCTCGACTGGTTCTTCGACGAACATGAGATTCTCGTTGATCTCGATCTCTTCTAGATGAATGACAAGAGTTTCATCTGATAGGGACTTCTTCAGGTTCGAGACGTGGAACACGGGGTGTACGTTGCTGAGCTCGGCAGGTAGGTGTAGCTTGTAAGCCACTGGACCAATCCGGGCAAGAATCTCGAACTGTCCAATGTATCGCGGGTTCAGTTTTCCCCGTTTCCTAAAGTGGATCATTCCTTTCCAGGGAGAGACCTTCAATAAAACTCGATCCCCGACTTGAAATTCTAATGGATTTCGTCGTTTGTTAGCATAGCTCTTCTGTCAGTCTTGTGATGCTTGAATTATATTTTCAGTCGTTTCACGGATGATTTCTGGTCCTGTGAGAGCACTGGTTGGCGATTGCCCTTTTTCTAGTTAGGTGTCACCCACCTCGGCCCAGCATAGAGGCGGTCTATATTTACGACCATAAAGGGCCTCGAAAAGGAGCAACCTTGATGCTTGTGTGATAACTGTTGTTATATGAGAATTCGATCAGAGGCAAGTGGGCATCCCATGACTTACCAAAGTGAATCACGGAAGCTCGGATCATGTCCTCAAGTGTCTGGATGGCACGCTCGCTCTGACCATCCGTCTGTGGGTGGTAGGCAGTGCTCATATCTAGCTGTGTTCCCATTGCCTTCTGAAGAGATTGCGAAAATCTTGAAGTGAACCTACTATATCGGTCCGAGATAATAGGCACTGGCACTCCATGGAGTCTCACGACCTCCTTGATGTAGATTCGGGCCAGCTTTTCCATCTTGTAGGATTCTTTTATTGGTAGGAAATGAGCGGATTTTGTTAACCTATCGACGATTACCCATTTAGCATGTAATCCGTCTGCTGTCTTTGGTAATTTGGTCACGAAGTCCATAGTAATCATTTCCCATTTCCACTCGGGTATCACTGGCTGTTGCAATAATCCCAAGGGCTTTTGGTATTCCACTTTCACCTTGGCACAAGTAAGACACTTGCCCATGTAAGTGGCTATCTCTGCTTTCATATTTGGCCACCATTAATGTTGTTTGATATCCAGATACATCTTATCTGACCAAGGATGAATAGAGTATTGCGTCTTGTGGGCTCCATACATGACTATTCCTTAATCTTAGGAACCCAAATTCTATTCATGAAGTAGTGAGTTTCGTCCTCTTTAACTTCAAATCCCTTATCCATTCCCCACAGTGATTCACTAGCGACATTCTTCGGTTTCAATGCGTCCGATTGGGCTTCCTTGATCTGTGAGGTTAGGTGAGATTGAATGGTGATTGATAGAGTTTTCATGCGACAGCTTGAATATTCCTTTCGGCTCAGGGCATCGGCTACCATGTTAGCCTTGTCTGGGTGGTATTTGATCTCACACTCGTAATCATTTAGCAGCTTAACCCATCTCCGCTTCCTCATGTTTAGTTCCTTTTGATTTAAAATATGTTGGAGGCTTTTATGGTCGGTGAAAATGGTGCACTTGGTACCATAAAGGTAGTGCCTCCAAATCTTCAAGGTGAAGACCACAACTACCAACTTGAGATCATGGGTGGTGTAATTTACTTCATGTGTTTTAGTTTCCTGGATGCATATGCAATTACCTTCCTGCATTGCATAAGGACACAACCTAAAGCTTGATTTGAAGCATCACAGTAGACTACAAAATCTTCGGTTCCCTCCGGTAAGGATAACACTGGTGCACTATAGAGGGATTGCCTCAAGGTTTGGAAGGCAATGTCTTGCTTCTCAGTCCAGTTGAAAGGTATGCCTTTTTGTGTCAATGTGGTGAGAGGTTTGGCTAGCTTGGAGAAGTTCTGAATGAACCTTCGGTAGTAGCCTGCAAGACCCAAGAATTGGCGAATTTCTGTTGGTCTTGTCGGAATTGCCCAGCCTTCAATGGCTTTGACCTTGGAAGGATCTACATGAATCATGTCCTTTCTGACAACATATCCCAAGAAATATACATTACAGAGCCAAAAATCACACTTAGAGAGTTTCGCATACAACTTCTCAGCTCGCAGGGTCTCTAAGATCTGTCGGAGATGTTGACTATGGTCTTCTTCGCTTCGTGAGTATACTAGAATATCATTGATGAAAACGATTACGAAGTTCTCAAGGAATGGGCGGAAAAATCGATTCATGAGGTCCATAAATGCGGCGGGGGCATTTGTTAGACCGAAGGGCATCACGAAAAATTCGTAATGACCGTAGTGAGTTCGGAAGGCAGTCTTAGGAATGTCCTCATCTCGGACTTTGAGTTGATGATAACCGGATCTCTGATCTATTTTTGAAAAATAACTAGCCCCTTGAAGCTGTTCAAATAGATCATCGATTCGTGGAAGTGGATATCGGTTTTTGATGGTGAGCTTATTCAGTTTCATATAGTCAATGCACATCCTGAAGGGTCCATCTTTGTTTTTAACAAAAAGAACTAGAGCTCCCCATGGAGAGAAGCTTGGTCTTATGAATCCTTTATCCAGGAGTTCACTTGGTTGGCTTGATAATTCTTGCATTTCAGCGGGAGCTAACCTATAGGGTGATATGGCGATCAGAGTGGCTCCAGGCACGAGGTCGATCCGAAATTCGACTTGCCTTTCTAGGGATATTCCTGGAAGATCTTCAGGAAATACATCTGGAAAGTCGCATACCACTGGTATGTCTTGAATGTTTACTTCCTCTTTGGTCTTATCCACCACATGAGCAAGGAATGTGTAGTTCTTCTTATGTAGACACTTTTGTGCCTTGATACACGAGATAAGGTGAAGGTTTGTGCCGGGTTTATCTCCATAGATTATTAGGGTTTCATGATTGGGGAGATGAAGGCGAACGGCCTTCTCGTGACACATAATATCAGCATGATAGGGGCTTAACCAATCCATGTCAATTATCACATCAAAACTCCTAACATTTACAGACATCAAGTCTATTTGGAAAGAGTGGTTGTTTAGTGTTAACGTGCATCCTATATAGATATCTTTGGTTGTTTCAGTTTTCCCATTAGCCATTTCCACTGTGAAGGCTTCGCTGAGCTTCTGGGGTTGTTGATTTAGTAAGTGTTTGAATTTATTACTAACGAAACTTTGCTCCGCCCCACTATCAAATAAGATGCATGCGTACGAGTTGTTAAGTAGGAATGTACTAGTAACAACTGCTAGATCATGCACTGCTTCACCTTGACCCATTGTCAGCGCTCTCCCTACTGCTCCTGCCCCTTGAGTGTTTGCTTTGGGGCAGTTGCACCGCAAATGACCGGTTTCTCCACACCCATAGCAGGTGTAACTGGCCCCAACATTGTTGTTGTTGTTGTTATTGTGGTTGTTGTTGTTGTTGTTGTTGTTGTTGTTGTTGTTGTTGTTGTTGTTGTTGAAGTTGTTGTTGTTTGTGTGTTGATTTTGTTGCAGATATGTCTTGTAGAATTTGGCAGTGTGACCCTTTTGGTTGCAAATCGTGCAGTGCATCTCCCCGCATTCTCCCTGATGGTGAAAATTGCATTTGCTGCACTTAGGTAGGTTCCCTGAGTATTGCTTGGGATTATTTGGTGTGGATGAGGCTGGGGCATGTGGTGTGGTGGTAGCTTGAGTTGCAGCATGGACAGTCACTGTTTGTTGTTTCTTTGATGATTCAAAGTTTAGTTTTCCATTCCGCTTGTTGTTTTACCCCTTCTTTCTCTCACCTTCCTTCTTAACCTCTGCTTCTCCTGTTTTGGTTCCCTTTTGTTGCCATGATCATACAATTTCTTGGCCAGCCTCTTTGCACTATCATACGTCTTAGGGTTTGCTGCAATGACATTCCCTTGGCTAGGTGTGGTCAATCCCCAGATAAAATTCTCAATCTTTTTCCCTTTAGAGGTGACCATTTCGGGACACAGGAGAGATAGCTCACTAAACCTGGATATGCACGTGTCTATATCGGTGTTTTTAATCGTGAGGTTCCACAACTCTTGTTCTATCTTCTGAATTTCGCCTCTTGGACAATATTCAGCTAACAACATCTCCTTAAGTTCTTCCCATGGCATCGCGTTTGCCACCAGGAGTGTCATGGCCTCTACATGGCCATTCCACTAGGAGAGAGCTTGATCAATGAATGTGCAGGCCGCAATCTTGACCTTGCGCCCATATGGACACCCGCAAATTTCAAAAATTGATTTCACCTTCTCAATCCATTGCTGCAGGGCTATTACGCCTCCTGTTCCATTGAAGGTTCGAGTTTTGGCGTTTGTGAAATCCTTGTAGGTGCAGGTTTGGGTGGTTTTGTGGTCTGTTCCTTGATTTGTGCTTCCGATTCCCTGTCCGTCGCCTTCTCCGTTGTTTCCATTGCGAATCTGTGCAAGTGCTGCAGTGACCGCATCAGACACTGCTGCTTGGAATGCCACTGAGTTTATTTCAGCTGGGGTCGGTGCTGCGTTGTTTCCACGGTTGGGTATTTGAGGCATCTTTCTGTCAAAGAACGAAAAGATGTTGAGTACGTATCGCATTCCGAGTTTAGAATCCCATAGACTCGGTGAATTGAGTGTGCATCTAAGTGATTACATGTATTAACATAAAACAATAAAATAAAACACATAGAAGATAACAACATTACGATAAGAACATAAAGCATTTCCATTAAAACTAATTGTTTTTAATACATGAAAATTTGCCAGAAGGCATACTGTACATGGGGAAGCATATAATCCGACAACATGACGACCCTATGAGTAGTGTAATCACTTAAACATAAGGTTGATATTACATAAAATAGCATAGATATAAATGTAAACATGACGATATTAGTAAACGAGGGGGCGAATCATAGTCGTGACGAGATGCGTCTAACAGTAATAGCGATATCATATTCCAAAATGATGCGCTACTAAATTATCCATCTCGGTCATTTCTATAATGACCTCATATCTTTCCTGTTCCGCTCGCACGGCTCGTGTCTCCATTGCCAACAGCTGTTGTCAAAAAGCGGCAATTTCTTCCTCCGAAGAGCGAGTTCCACCAACGGAGTCCCTTGGCGGCATAGGGTGGTCCTGATGCACTTCTGTGGTAGGAGGCTCGCCGAGAACTTCATCAGTGTCCTTATCGTCCTCTTTGTTGTCATTAGTCTCGTCAAACTTGTAGTCCACATATGTATACTCCTCACCCTCAAGGTCAGAGACTGCTTCTTGTCCTACCACAAGGTCTTCTTCCATGTCTCCATGAGCCACTAGGTTCTGGTAGAAAAGAATGCCCTGATGCGCTCCATCCATGGTGGCTACGTGAGAAACTGGGGGTGAGAAGTGTGTATAAAATTTCAAAATACTCCTATGGTATTTTTAATTATTTGTGTTTGAATTCCTGAGAAGTTTTGGATATAAGGTAAGTTTTTAGGTCAACTTCCCGCCATAATTACCCCCAAACACATGTTGGTCATATTTTGAATAAATATAGTTGATCACGCTATATTTACCCCGAATATAACTACATAACTGCCCGGGTTTAATCACAATGTTCCATTTCCTCTAGAGAGTTTTAATGTTATTGTTTTAGTGTATGCACTTTATTCAGAGTGTTTTAGTCCCATTGTATTTATCGTTGCGTATCATGTATGGTTAGATATGTCAGTTCACTATAAACATTGCTCTGATACCAATCTGTCACACCCCCGAACCAGACGACAGAATCGTTCGGGGGCTCGTGTGACTGTAAATTGAAATATCATCACAATGAATATACATGAAACATAACACAATCATCACCAAAATACATAATACAACTAGTATTGTTCACATCAAGTACATTGTTTTACATTACATATTTCAAAAACATAAATTGTACGATGATTGACGTTTGCATAAAAGAAATCCCAAAATACTCTTGTCGGTTCTTCAGCTTATCAATTACCTGAGAATACAAGTTATTTTGAAAATGGTCAACATATATAATGTTGGTGAGTTCATAAGCATATTTGATTGAAAAATTTTGTATTGGGCGCATAACCCAGAAAATCCGATATTTTCTATAAAATTCTCTGAAAAAGATGTATTGATTAAGTATAAATGTATGTGTGATTTCCATTGTAAAATCATGTATAAATGAAAGATCCAAAATTTCCTTGTATTATATCTATTGTAAGAAAGAGGTAATGAATTATAGTATTTCCCCAGAAAATCGGATATTTTCTGATTTATAAAAGTGTTGTAGTCCTTGCATTATTGTATGATTTGTTTTGTATCGACATAATTGTAGAGTTTTGCTTTTCAAAATGTTATGATGGTAATAGATCTCTAAGTAAATCGTTATAACCATGCATGATAAAAAAACTAATTCGCCTGCCTTAGCATTTTCCAAACGCCGGTATCTGATCAAGGTTTTGTCACCCTAGACTGGCCTAGTCTAACTGCAGCGAACAACTCAGGTGTGGGGGAGTCACCGCCGTATAGATCTATACACAAACTCTCGCTCTCCCTCTAGGAGACTCTGATTATAACTATAGACTATGACCATACACTCAATGGTGTCAAACGACAAGTTTCACTAGATCCCAACTATTGCCACATGAATATGTATAACGTTTATGTATTTAGATTTACCAACACAAGATGATTAATGAATGTGAAAGGATAAGGCCCATTAGGCATGTAAGTTGCTTCAAGGGTTGTTAGGTATGCAAAAGGACACTTAAGACCCATTAAGCATATAATGAATAGTTCAGGCCCAATTATCATGTAAATGGGCCACTAAGGCCTAATAAATATGTAAAAGATAATTTAGGCCCATTAAGCATGTAATTGGGTCACTAAGGCCCAATAGACATGTAATGATTATATTGGGCCCATTAAACAGGCAAACAAATCACGAAGGCCCAATATGCATGTATAGGAAATATTAGGCCCAATATTCGTACCGTCGTTGTATTTCGTTTGTTTGTTATAGTATAGTTCATTTAGTCGGAAAATTTATCCCTGATGTTATAACAATCCGGTGTTTTGTTATAATGATATTTTTAGTTCATTACGTCAAAATTCTATAATTTGAACTCGTGTAAAATAAAAATTACACTTAGGTCCCTTAAGAACTAGATTGAACATTTAAAGGCTTATTTTTACATAAAATGTCATTTTTGGTCCATTTTAATTAAAAATAACATTTTAACCCATTAATTTATAAAAACTTGTATTTTCGCCCCAAATGTTTAGTAATTTACAGATTTGGCCCAAAAATACATATATTGACATTTTCGGACCATTTTTGCAAAAAATTACATTTTCAGCCCTTATTTGAATAAAATGACATTTTCGGCCCAATTTTTATAAAATTAACATTTTTGACCTAAATCTTGAAATAAGTGTCATTTTCAGACCCTAATTTCGTGCGTTTTCATTTTTGGCTAAAGTTTTTATTTCATAACATTTTGATCCATAAAAAATGTTATTTTGCAATTTGGGCCCCAAAAGCCTTAAGGCCCACAATAAGGCCCATAATGCAAAATTTTACACTTTTCGCCCTTTGGAAAGTATGATTGTTATAAAAACTTCTTTTTATGTGAATGTGACCCTTTTGGTCCTTATAAAACCGTAGGTGTCACTTTTGTTCCCATCTTTTGTTTATTTGTAAAAAATGATCTTATACAAGATTTGTGTTTTGTTTTTCACAAGTTAGGCATGTATAACACTTTTAACTTTGTAGTTTGGTGACTAGAGTGTTTTAGTTTATGAATCTCACCTATTTTTGTTAAAGTTTTATAGATCCATTGAGTTTTATCACACAAACACAACATTAACCAAGAAAATCACACATAACATGCATAAATACATAGATCAGCACATAATTACTTGTATTCTCCCCCCAAAACATGTAAAAACCAAAAACAAGGGGGTAAGAACTAACCTTGATTGTTGTTCTCGGTTTGGTGAAGAGAAGAAAGAGGTTTCAGCCCTAGCAAGCTTTCCTTGAGTAGATCTTGAGCTCTAAGATGTTCTAGGAACATTATTTATGAAAACTAGAGTGTAAGAGGAGTAAAGGTGTTTAAAGGTGAAGTAATATACTTGGGTTTGTAAGATCTTACCACAATGGATGAGTTTTTAATGAAGAATTCCTCTTGAAACACCCTAAAGTCTCAAAATTTAGAGAGTAATAAAGAAGTTCTAGAGAGCATATTTGAGTGAGTTTGAAAGTAGAGGTATGTGTGTGTGTGTGTTCCTCCGACCAAGTGGATAAGAAGAGAGGGAGTAATGAGATCTTTGGTTATTACATGTAGGGTTTAGCATGGATATATGAGGGGTAATGCATGGATTACCTCTAAATAATACTTAGGTGTCATTGCTAAATAATTCTTCCTTAATCCGTTTTTTGTTCAAATACATATTATTCGAGAATGGGCTAGAAGGAAAGAGGATGAAGAAATTTGGGCCTTCTCTTGACTTGTTCGAATTTATGAAGCCTAAAAATAAATTTTCAGCCCATTGGGCTGAAAGACCCTCACTTTCGTATTTCTAAAAGACCCAAACTATCATACTTGACAATATAGTTACTTCAAAACATGCTATTTGCATATTAATAAAAACAATATTTTACATTGATAAAAAGTTTACAAATGACTGGATACAAACCGACTATTACAAATTGTTATATATTACACAACTACCCAGGATACTATACATTTATACATACATGATCCCTAAATGCAAAAGTAATAGTAAAAACTATTCTACATCTTCTGACAATATATGATCATACTGGTTACTTATCTCCTGCAAATTTGTTAAACATTGAGAGAGTAAGCAGTGACGCTTAGTGGGTTCAATAATAGATACAATATAATGTTATGCCATATATATATACTTCAATATGGCAGAAGCAAAGAGGAACAAGGAACAACAAGGGCATATGTGATTCATGTGACAAACTTTCCATATCAATCATTAATTTGATTCAAAGATATACAATCAATGAGACATAATGATTTCCATACTTGATATACATCAATAAAGCTTCGGCCTAAATGGCACAGAAGACATACACTTTCTGATTAAACATTTTGGTAGATTTTAGGTTTTTAGCCCTGTCTAACCTTTTGCCAATGCCATAGAATAGAAATCATTCTCTTATGGAGACATGTTCTACATGGCCAAAGGCTACATACCAGTACCAACGTGAATCTAAGTCCTTTCACTGATCACATGGTCAAAGGTATTTCTTTGCTATTAAAAATAGCGAATAAAAATAACACGGGAAAATAACCCGGAATAATAACACTAAAAAGCACATAGCACATATAACACATAACATACAAATGTTCCTATATATTAAACTCACTGTGAAATAACCGGGAGCTAAATATTAATTTGGGCAGCACTTCGGCTCTAAATATAACTTTCTTCGTTGAAAACCGGGAGTTTTCTTAAAAACCGGGCTCTGCGAAGGTAGAGCTTCAAAATCGAAAAGATTAATTTTCGGGCATCTCGGGCATTTCGGGGCGTGTTTCGGGTGTTAAAAATAAAATCGGGGCTTCGGGGGAAGTGGAAGTAGAGGAAATATAAGTTTAGGGGTAAAAAGTGGCAAATTACCTGGGAGGTCTCGCACCCCTTTTATAGGGCCGAGGTTCGGATCCGAAGCGAGTGGAAGAGGGTAGGTGGCTGTGAGGCTCGGACCAGATGGCAGCTTCGGCGAGGCTCAGATGCGAGGAGTCATCGACTTCAGGCGCGTCATCGGCTGGGTCTTTGGCTCGAACACGGGGTGGAGTCTGATGCGAGGCGCGTCGGATAGCCATTGGACCGCACCCTCGGTCAAATCACCAGGCGACACGCGTCGGATGTGAGACAGATGACTCACCGAGATCGGATGACGTGGCCAAGCTTATCCATGCGATTTTTCTCGGAAAATGGGCTCAAATCTTCTAAAATCCATAATTTCCACATACGGGCTCCGTTTTTGACGTTCTTTATATGCACGCGTAGGTAAAATTATGCTCTACAACTTTTGTTTAGACTTCGTTGGCTAATTTTGAATTTATTTTTGATATTATTATTTTTAACAGACCGGGACAGGAAAATCCGTTAAAAATTCATAACTTCTTCATCCGACTTTCGTTTTCGTTAGACTTTTTACCGTTGTACTACTAATGACGAGGCCTTCAATTCTCATTTAGGTTGTGTCGGCTAAAAATCACTCGAGCTAAAATTCGAGTTTTTAGCTGTCTACTGCTAAGTTGAAACTTAGAAAAATCATAACTTCCTCATACGTAGTCAGATTTTGGCGTTCTTTTTATCGAACTTATCGGTTTAACTAATAATAAGACTTTCATTTAGATTACTAAGGCTAAAAAGTAGTTTATCAAAAACTCACTTTTTACGTCATTCGGCATGGTGCCGGTTTTGTCGCGGATCTTCGATTGGTCATAACTTCTTCGTTATAACTCAGATTTCGCCTAAATGTTTCTAACGAGATTATCTACAACTTTAAATAATAAAATTTTACTTATTCCAAATTTTATATTTTCGTTAAATTTCACTATTTGACATTTGATTGGAATCCCATAAGACTTTCAATACTTTCTGAATGATTCTAAGCATAGTTTTACTTCAATTCTAGTAAAAACTATCTGTTAGAACTCAACATTCAAATTCACATAATATTTCATAATATTATTTACTTAAAACACCATTGCAAAACGTGTATGTTACAAATAACTCCTCCTTTTGAGGATTTCGTCCCCGAAATTACATTGATTAAAATAAATGGGGATATTTTGCTCTTATCTCAATCATATTTTCCCAAGTATAATTTGGGCCTCGATGGTGTTTCCACTTGACAAGTACCAACTCTAGTTCTTTATTACATAACTTAGTTGTTCTTTCATTCACGATCTCTTCTTGCTCTTCTACATATCTTAACTTATTATCCAATTTCACCTCGGATATTGGAACTCTCATCATTGATGGTAAAGCATTTTCGCAGATAGCTCACATGAAACACATCATGAATACCTTCCAAATCTTAAGGCAATTCTAAGCGGTATGCTTGCTTTCCAATTCTCTGGATGATTTTGAAAGGATCAAAAAATCTAGGACTTTGTTTTCCTTTCAGTATTACGAATTCAAATCTTCAGGCAATTCTAAGCGGTATACCTTCAGTATTACGAATTCACTCTCCTAGAATTCTATAGGTCATCTTCTCTTTTCTGCATAGAACTTTTGTCGATCCTGGGCCACTCTCATTCCTTCTCATATTAATTTAATCTTATCAGTGGTATCTCGAATCATTTCAGAGCCTCCTAGGATCTTCTGTCCTACATCACGACAACATAAAGGAGTACGACATTTACGACCATATAATGCTTCATATGGTGGCATTTTGATTGAAGCATGGTAACTGTTATTATACGAAAATTCTACAAGAACAAGTACTTGTCCCAGTTACCACCGAATTCCAAGACACATGCACGAAGCATATCTGCTACAGTTTTTATATTTCTCTCTGTCTGGGGATGATAAACTATGCTGAGAGCAACTAGAGATCCCAATTCACGTTTCATTTTCACCCAAAAGTGAGATGTGAAGCGACTATCACGATCGGAAATAATCTTTAGTGGCACACCATGTCTCACGATGATTTCATCTAAGTAAACTTGTGCGTATTTCTCCATTAGAACCGTTGTACGTATGGCGAGAAAATATGCACTCTTAGTCAGCTTGTTGACAATTATCCAAATGCTATCATTCTAGTAGTCTCTAGAAATTAAAGTAGCACCAGGCATAAGGTCAATTCGGAATTCTACTTGCCTATTCGGGGTAGTCCACGCAATTCTTCGGGAAGATCATCAATATTTTTATTAATAATGGAAACATCATTTACAATTTTCTTCCCCTCTCTTGAGATATCAACTGCATTAACCAGATAAGTAGAATATCCCTTCGATATAAATTTATGATTTTTAAGAAAGACGTTATTATTTTTAACGTAGACATAAATAGAATCCTCTTCTTCGATAGGGATGGATACTATCTCTTCGTAGCACAAGAGTTCTGCATGGTTCTTAGACAACCAATCCATGCCGAGAATAATATCAAAGTTGGGCAAGGAGATAGGAATTAGGTTAGCAAGAAGATTATAACCTTCAATTCCTATGACACTATCCCTATAGACTTTATCAACAAGTAATGATATACTTCCTATGTTATCTATATGAAATGGTTGGACAATTGCATAACAAGCAATTTGAAAAGAATGTGCGAATTTATAAGGCATGAAAGAATCTGAGACATCGAAATCAAATAAGATGTGAGCGGATCTAGAGTTTATGAGAAAATTACTAGTCACAACATTCGAGTCCTAATCTAAAATGTACGATATTTAACTTTTGGTTTGCCAAATGATTGTCAAACCCTTCAAACTTCTTAGTTACTAGTGGTGCTCAAACCTGCACCCGCTCATCATTCTCTATTGAGCCTTTGATCCTAATCTTTGAGTTAAAACTCAATTCTCATTGCAGACTCCTGCTCCTTCTTGGTTTATAGACTAAACCCAATATAAGGTCTTTACTTTTGCTATAAAAACAACTCAAATGGTCATATTCTAATGACCTTTGATTTTATATCGCACAAGACACATAACGAACCAAACTCTTGTATTAGAATCAGATCGAATAAATTGAGCTGATGGAATAAAGAAAACAAAAAGAGTTTGATCAACACGTGGATGCTTCGGAACAAAAAGAATAATACCACGTATCTCTAATTCGTGCTTTCAGACATACACATCGATTTTCGTTAAATGACAGAATAGTTCGATTGATTACGAAATCATGGATTTCATACTATAATCCTTCCATGAATAACTAAATTCTTCATCGCCTTCATAGCAGGTAACATCTCTAGTTAATGGTTGCTCAATTCTTGAATGAAGATCGTTATATTTCTATCGACCATCTCCTTCTTGACTGAAATTTCGTCATTACTCAATACATGGCTTTCTAAACCAATCAACTTTATCTTTGTAGATTTATATTAATCGGACTCCACTCTTTATGACATTCAGATTTGAACGATAATTATCTTCTCAGTCATTACCGAAACGAAGGTAACGTCACACTTGAATAAAACAGAATAATTTACTAGCTTCTTGGTAACCTTTTGACTTTCCCTGATCCAAGCGTGAGTCCTATGCTTCTGATAAAATAGGCCTCTACTACCATTCACACCTACTCATATTCATCCCAAGTATTGTCTCGTAGTTTTCCAAGTCACCATTCAAAATCACAAAACACGTTATTACACATGAATGTGTTCATATAACAATTTCTCCTAGACTCAACTAGGGTTTTCACGTTTCTATCAAACATATCTTGGATTACTTATACTTGCCTTCTAAGATTTTTCTCACGCATATGCTCGATCTAGCATATTCTAATACTTTTTCATAGGTCGATAGAATTTTACTTCCAATTCTTCATATAAATTCTTTCTCGGGTAGTGTCTACTCTTCAAGACATACTACACCCAAAATTTACTCTAGCAGTATAGAGACAAATGGTTTACAACTACTTGCATCATCTTCTAACTTATGTAATTCAGCATGCACATTTGTTCATTTCATTATCCTTCCATGACATCGTCATTCTTGTATCTGAGTAAGTCTAAGTCTACTTCATAGGAGTCTATCCTAAGAAGTCTACATTGTCGCTGTATCTCAGCAAGCTCTACTAGCTTCAGCTTGGTTCTCTGTCATTCCTTACTACAACATTTCTTCTCATACAATACTATGGGTGTATTGCTTCTTCAACCAAGCATTCTACCTTACTTAAACAAGTAAGTTGCTTAACCTTTTACTACTAAATGACCTAATTCACCATCCTAAACATGTATGTTAAAGTCGGCTTAACACACAATGGAACTTCCATAGGGATGTGATAGAAGTCAATCATCACTTAGTATTATTAAATACTAAGTCTGAGCATCCTGTATAAAGTTACTACTTGAACTACATACTACATCACAAAGTCTTGGCCTATTGAGTCTGAAAACTTCATTAGCCTTTCCTTTAATCTTTATTTAATTCTTCTAAATCTTGTACCACATTAATTTCAATAAGTATTTATCAACATCTTCGGTTCTTCTGACTTTATAAACAATCACTGCTTCAATATGGACATCGGTGGAACAACTTCATGGATTTGTACCAACACATTTATCTCGCCCAAATGTGTTTCAAACGTACATCATTCTTCTAAAGATGTTATTATTTCATCAAATGTTATGCCATATATATATATACTTCAATATGGCAGAAGCAAAGAGGAACAAGGAACAACAAGGGCATATGTGATTCATGTGAAAAACTTTCCATATCAATCATTAATTTGATTCAAAGATATACAATCAATGAGACATAATGATTTCCATACTTGATATACATCAATAAAGCTTCGGCCCAAATGGCACAGAAGACATACACTTTCTGATTAAACATTTTGGTAGATTTCAGGCTTTCAGCCCTGTCTAACCTTTTGCCAATGCCATAGAATAGAAATCATTCTCTTACGGAGACATGTTCTACATGGCCAGAGGCTACATACCAGTACCAACGTGAATCTAAGTCCTTTCACTGATCACATGGTCAAAGGTATTTCTTTGCTATTAAAAATAGCAAATAAAAATAACACGGGAAAATAACCCGGAATAATAACACTGAAAAGCACATAGCACATATAACACATAACATACAATTGTTCCTATATATTAAACTCACTGTGAAATAACCGGGGGCTAAAATATTAATTTGGGCAGCACTGCGGCTCTAAATATAACTTTCTTCGTTGAAAACCGGGAGTTTTCTTAAAAAACGGGCTCTGCGAAGGTAGAGCTTCAAAACCGAAAAGTTAAAATTTTCAGGCTTCTCGGGCACTTCGGAGCGTGTTTCGGGTGTTAAAAATAAAACCGAGGCTTTGGGGGAAGTGGAAGTAGAAGGAATATTAGTTTAGGGGTAAAAAGTGGCAAATTTCTAACATTTACCCGGGAGGTCTGGCACCCCTTATATAGGGCTAAGGTTTGGATCCGAAGCGAGGGGAAGAGGGCTGGTGGCTGCGAGGCTCGGACCAGATGGCAACTTCGGCAAGGCTCGGATGCAAGGAGTCATCGGCTTCAGGCGCGTCATCGGCTGGGTCTTCGGCTCGGACACGGGGTGGAGTCTGATGCGAGGCGCATTGGATAGCCATTGGACCGCACCCTCGGTCAAATCACCAGGCGACACGCGTCGGATGTGAGACAGATGACTCACCGAGATCAGATGACGTGGCCAAGCTTATCCATGCGATTTTTCTCGGAAAATGGGCTCAAATCTTCTAAAATCCATAATTTCCACATACGGGCTCCGTTTTTGACGTTCTTTATATGCACGCGTAGGTAAAATTATGCTCTACAACTTTTGTTTAGACTTCGTTGGCTAATTTTGAATTTATTTTTGATATTATTATTTTTAACAAACCGGGATAGGAAAATCCGTTAAAAATTCATAACTTCTTCATCCGACATCCGTTTTCGTCAGACTTTTTACCGTTGTACTACTAATGACGAGGCCTTCAATTCTCGTTTAGGTTGTGTCGGCTAAAAATCACTCGAGCTAAAATTCGAGTTTTTAGTTGTCTACTGCTAAGTTGAAACTTAGAAAAATCATAACTTCCTCATACGAAGTCAGATTTTGGCGTTCTTTTTATCGAATTTCTTGGTTTAAC
This sequence comes from Lactuca sativa, assembly GCF_002870075.4. Classification (NCBI taxonomy): domain Eukaryota; kingdom Viridiplantae; phylum Streptophyta; class Magnoliopsida; order Asterales; family Asteraceae; genus Lactuca; species Lactuca sativa. Next base: position 125,658,270 of record NC_056629.2, on the reverse strand, counting down.
GATACTAAGACTTTCATTTAGATTAATAAGGCTAAAAAGTAGTTTATCAAAAACTCACTTTTTACATCATTCGGCGTGGTGCCGGTTTTGTCGCGGATCTTCGATTGGTCATAACTTCTTCGTTATAACTCGGATTTCGATGAGGTTTTCGCCTAAATGTTTCTAACGAGATTATCTACAACTTTCAATAATAAAATTCTACTTATTCGAAATTTTATATTTTCGTTAAATTTCACTATTCGACATTTGATTGGAATCACATAAGACTTCCAATACTTTCTGAATGATTATAATCATAGTTTTACTTCAATTCTAGTAAAAACTATTTGTTAGAACTCAACATTCAAATTCAAATAATATTTCATAATATTATTTACTTAAAACACGATTTCAAAACGTGTATGTTACATGGTCCCTTAGGAGGGTTCACGACCCAATATGGTATAAAGGAATGGGTTTATGGCCCATTAGGGATAATTAATTCTTTTATGGCCCAATAAGGCCCATTATGGTTAGAATGAATCATTCTAGGCCCAAATGGTCCAAAATGTTATAGATTTATGAATTGGGTCCATTTAGAATCCAAATAGGTTTTCTAAGCCAAAAATAGTTGAATTGAATGCTTATTGGTCCGTTAGGGCCAATAAGAAAATCCTAGTCCATAAAGAACTTGAACCGGGATTTTTAGGGTTCTCGACTCCCACTTGGCTTTCTGAAATGTTTTGCATAGAGTCTTGAACTACAACTGTGGATCTTGACTAAGTTTGTTGTCATAGAATGAACATAGTGTATGATAACAAGTTAGAGTTACAAATATTATCATAGATAACATTTACATGATCACAAAATTTCCTGACTAAAATGCCAGTTGTGACAAAAACCAACTTGTAATCTCCCTCAAAACATGGTAAACCCAAAAACAAGGGTGTATGAAGCTCACCTTGGGTGATGGATCGGTTTTTGATGAAGAAATAAAAGAAAGTGAAGGTATTTTCGGTCTTGTATGCTTCTTGAGATGAGTTTACGAATCCTAGAGAGTTCTAGGAGCATGACCATGAAAACTAGGTGTTCAAGAGGAATGATCTAGCATAAATTGGGATATAACATCTTGAATATGAAGTAACTTACCAAGAATGTGAAGCTTGAAGTGATCTTCTTGAGCTAACTGTAATGCCCATGTTTCTGGGCCATGCATTAATGATGATGTTATAGTCTAGGTTAACCTTTGTAACCCATTTTAAAATAATAAGCATGAATTATTTGAGTGTTATGTGTTTTATGCTTAATTTCTTAATTGTGTGGCTTAAATGAATTAAGAATACAAATAAGCATGAAAATGAAATGTTAGATAAACCCAATATTGATACATGAAGACATAGTGGTCGTGACAAGGTTTCCGAATATATAAAGAATGCCGAAATCCGAGTTATAACGAAGAAGTTATGACCTGTCGAAGTTTTGCGATAAAACCGACAGAACATTGTATGGCGTAAAATATGAATCTAAGATAGAGCGATATCTAGCCTTAGTGATCTAAACGAAAGTCATTGAATACGTTAAACCGAGAGCGTGCATAAAGAGAACGTCTAAATCTGACTTCGTATGAGGAAGTTTTGATTTTTTTAAGTTTCGACTTAGCGGTATGCAGCCTGAAGTTCGGATTTGAGATTGAGGGATTTTTAGCCGAAACAATCTAAACGAGGATCTAGGATCTCGTTGATAGTAGTAGAACGGAAGAAAGACAGACGAAAACGGACGTCAGATAAAAAGTTATGAATTTCTAACGGAGTTTTCCTGTCCCGCCTTACTAAAAATAATATAATAAAAATAAAATTCAAATTTAGCCGACAGAGTCTAAACGGGAGTTGTAGATCATAATCTCACCTACGCGTGGATATAAAAAACTTCGAAAAGGAGATCATATGCGAAAGTTATGAATTAATGAAGTTCTAGGCACGCACCCCAAAGCAGGAACGCCCCGCGTTCGGAAGAGGAACACCCTGTGTCTATTTGCGAGGCCTCGGATCAGCCACGTTACTACTGACTCGGAAGTCTTATCGGATAGGATCGGAACCTGCTCCTACGCGCCGCGTTCGGAGGAACGTTGCGCGTTTGCGGAATGCCCTGCGTACATAGAGGGAATGCACCGCGTTCGGAGGGTCAACCTCCCCCTATAAATAGAATGCAAGGTCTCCAGGATTTGTTGCTCATTTCTTCTCTCTCACTCCTTATTGCCTCGTTTTACGTGCAATAAATACCCCCGAAGCCCCGGTATCATCCCGACACTCGAAGAAAGTCCCAAAGCCCCAAAGATCCCGAGAAACAGAGTTTCTAAGCCGAAACTCTGCCCGCGAGAAGCCTGGTTTAGATCTCCCGGTTTCACCAAGGAAATACTACTTTTAGAGCCTTAGTGTTGTCCGATCATCTTCTGATCAAGTGAGTGTATATTCCTTTTCTTCTAACACATAGATATAAAGTATTTCCTAGTGAATACGTTCTATGTGTATATAGATATATATTATCTGTTACTTGGAATGAATCTGTATATTTGGAATGAGTATTAAATGAATATCTTATCAGTTTTTAATTTGCATTTGTATATGCGTATGTATATTTTTATCTACAAAATGTTGGGTAGAACTTGGGTAGATAGTTGTCGTGTGATAAACTGATGAGAGGCCTCGATGTTGATGTTGTTAATCGAGTCATCTAGCGGAGTATGGATGACGACCACAAACTCTTTCTAGAATGTCCTGTGGAACGCTGGAAGGTTCATAACCTGTAGATGTTATGGGCTTGATGTTCACCTGTGTAATCTATCCCCCTCATGGTTGCCTTTAGGACATCTATTGTTGAGGAAACCCTTTGCAGTAATGTCCGTCCCGATGAAAAATACTAGATTAGGTCCCTTGAGATAGATGTTGTTTTAGCGACGTAAAGTGAGGATAATGGGAATGAGTAGTCGGGTTATTGATGATTGGTGAATTTAAATATAATTATTTATTGTGGGATGAAAACCCTATATGCTCACCAAGCTCCCAAGCCTGACCCACTCAGTTTTATTTGTATTACAGGAAGTGGTGCGAGGGCATAATATGGATGAATCATCAAGTTATTTTGTTTATAAGCCTGTAGTTGTATATAACTGTTGAATGGCTTGTAATTTGTCGTTTATGCTTTTTGGTCTGTATCGAAACATGACATCCCGAGTTTTGATATCTATTGAAAATGCATTCCTTTATGAAATGCTTTGGTAAATATTATTTTATCATATTTTGTTTTTGGGAACAAATTCCACAACTCTTTTTAAATCAACGGATTTACTATGAAATTATTTAAAAGCATAAATGAAATCGGTCTTTTCTGGCCGTGATTTTGGGGATGTCACACTAACCCACACACAAACTCACGAAATTTGATGGAATGAATGGATGAGTTTTCTTGTGCTAGAGAGGGGGAGTGTTTGAAGGAGTTTGATGTGAAGATGGTGGTGGGGAGGTGGCTTCGGCCGGTCTTAAAAGTAAAGAGAGGAGAGATAGTAATGTGGTCCTTTCTTAGTGGTTAATCTTCTAATTATCTAGATGTTTATTGGGCAAAATGCATCGATTACCACCATGAAAAGCTTAGGTGTCATCAAGTTTAAAGCAAATCAATTTTTTTTTTATCTAAAATCAAGAATAGAGTGGGGATGAAGGAAAAGAGTACTGGGCTTGGGCTTAAGATGCAACCGAAAACACATTGGCCCAATAGAGGATTTTCGGCCCATTGGGCGCACATATGTGTGTATGGACCAAAATGATAAAAGGAATGGGTTTTCGGCCCATAGGGACCAAGTGAATGGTTTTCAGCCCAATAAGGCCCATGAAGAGTCTTATGGCCCAAAAATCTATTGCTTAGTGAATGTGGGTCCAACTGTTTCTTAGCCCAAAAGAATCAAGTTGAGTGTTTATTGGTCCATTAGGCCCAATAAGAGGATCCTTGTCCAATAAGAGTTTGAACCGGGAAGTTAGGGTTACAACCCAAAATTGAGTGAATGTAGTGCATTGAATTAGGTTTGGAGCTTCATGAGTGAGTTTTGATTCGAATAGTTGTTTTTTAATGAATAACATGTATAGCATCATACTTAGTGTTACAAGATAAATTGAAAGTTAGCTACACATGAACACAATTTCTTAGCCCTAAAATGCTAGTTGTGACATCATCCCCCCGTTAGAGGGAATTTCATCCCAAAATTCTTTTGAAAGTTATTCTTAGGAACTAGAGAAAAGGCGAGGGTACTTTTGCATCATTTGTTCTTTGTGTTTCGATGTGAATTCTGGTTCATGCTTTGCGTTCCATCGAACCTTCACAATCGAAATGCGGCTTTGTTTTGTACGCTTTACCTCTTTGTCCATGATTTCAACCGGCTCTTCGACAAACAGAAGATACACGTTCACCTCAATCTCATCCGAGGGAACAATGAGGGTTTTATCTGATAGGAACTTTTTCAGATTTAACACGTGGAATACTGAGTGTACCTTGTTTAGTTCTAGGGGTAGTTATAGTTTGTAGGCCACCGGACCGATCCGGGCAAGAATCTCGAATGGACTGTTGTACCGTGGGTTTAGCTTGCCCCGCCTTCCGAATCGCACTGTCCCCTTCAAGGGAGAGACCTTCAGTAGTACGCGATCACCTACTTGGAATTCCAGAGGCTTTCACCTTTTATCACCATAACTCTTCTATCGGTCTCGCGATTCTTGGAGTCGTGCCCTCATTTGAACTATTTTCTCCGTTGTTTCCCGAATGATCTTAGGTCCTGTAAGAGTGTTGTTCGGTGTTTGCCCACTTTCCAGCTGAGTGTCTCCCACCTCAGCCCAACAAAGAGGTGATCTGCATGTCTGACCATACAAAGCTTCGAATGAGCCACCTTAATGCTCGTGTGATAGTTGTTCTTGTACGAGAATGTGATTAGGGGCAAGTGGGTATCCCATGCCTTGCCAAAATCTATTACACAAGCTCAAAGCATATCTTCTAACATTTGAATGGTTTGCTCGCTTTGGCCGTCGGTCTGGGGGTGGTAGGCAGTACTCATATCGAGCTGGGTCCCCAGTTCCTTCTGGAGCGACTGCCAAAATCGAGAGGTGAATCTACTATCTCGATCAGAGATAATGGATATCGGCACTCCATGCAGCCTTACCACTTCTTTTATGTAGATTCGTGTTAACCTTTCCATCTTGAATGACTCTTTTATTGGTAGGAAATGGGCGAATTTGGTTAACCGATCGACAATCACCCAGATAGCGTCCAATCTGTCTGCTGTCTTGGGTAATTTGTTTATCAAATCCATGATAATCCTTTCCCATTTCCACTCGGGTATTACTGGCTTTTGTAACAATCCCAAGGGCATATGATATTCCACTTTAACTTTGGCACAAGTGAGACACTTGCCCACATAGGTGGCAATTTCTGCTTTCATGTTCGGCCACCAATAATGCGGTTTAATGTCCAGGAACATCTTATCGGAACCTGGATGAATGGAGTATAGTGTTTTGTGCGCTTCGTTCATGACTACATCCTTGAATCCTCCAAATTTTGGGACTCAGATATGTTCCATGAATTAGTAACCTCCGTCTTCTTTTACTTCAAGATTCTTCTCCATCCCACACAACGCTTCATTTGCAGCATTATCCAGTTTCAAGGCCTCCAATTAAGCCTCCTTGATTTGTGAAGACGATTGGGAATGGATGGTCATTGTTAATGTTTTCACTCGGCGGCCCGAGTATTCTTTTATGCTTAAGGCATCGGCCACTACGTTAGCCTTTCCTCGATGGTACTTGATCTCGCATTCATAGTCGTTCAGTAGCTCAACTTATCATCGTTACCTCATGTTCAATTCCTTTTGATTCAAGATATGTTGGTGGCTTTTTTGGTCCGTGAAAATGGTTTACTTTATACCGTAGAGGTAGTGCCTCCATATTTTTAGGGCGAAGACCACCACTCCCAGCTCGAGATCATGAGTGGTATAGTTTACTTCGTGGGTTTTTAATTGTCTAGACGCATATGGTGTCACTTCTCCACGCTGCATTAGCACACAGCCTAACCCTTGGTTTGATGCATTATAATACACCACAAAATCTTCTATTCCCTCTGGCAGAGACAATACCAGAGCACTATAGAGGGTTCGCTTCAGGGTTTGAAAAGCAACTTCCTGTTTGTCACTCCAGTTGAAGGGTACGCCCTTTTGGGTTAGAGTAGTGAGAGGCTTGGCAATCTTTGAGAAATTCTGAATGAACCTTCTACAATAACCAGCAATGCCCAAGAATTGCCTGATCTCCGTTGGCGATTTCAGAATTGCCCACCCTTCAATAGCTTTGATCTAGGAAGGATCCACATGAATTACTTCCTCACTTACTACATGACCAAAGAAATTCACACTGCGAATCTAGAACTCACATTTGGAGAGTTTTTCATATAACTTTTCAGCTCTAAGAGTTTCCAAGATCTGACGTAGATGCTGACCGTGCTCTTCCTTACTTCGAGAGTATATGAGTATGTCATCGATGAAAACAATTACAAAGTTTTCTAGGAATGGGCAGAAAACTCGCTTCATGAGGTCCATAAATACTACGGGAGCATTCATCAGACCGAAGGGCATAACAACAAATTCATAGTGGCCATATCCGGTTCGAAAAGCAGTTTTGGGAATATCTTCTTCCGGGACTCGCAACTGATGATATCCGGACCTTAGATCTATTTTGGAAAAGTAACTAGCTCCTTGAAGTTGGTCGAATAGACCATCAATCCGAAGGAGTGGATATTGGTTCTTAATGGTGAGCTTGTTCAATTCCCGATAGTCGATGCACATTCTGAAGGATCCGTCCTTCTTCTTGACAAAAAATACTGGAGCTCCCCATGGTGAGAAACTCGGCCTAATGAATCCTTTGTCTAATAGTTCGCTCAATTGACTAGAGAACTCCTGCATTTCGACGGGAGCTAACCTGTAGGGTGATTTGTCAATTGATGTGGCTCCCGGTATTAGGTCGATTCAAAATTCAACCTGTCTTTCGGGTGTATTCTCGGAAGGTCTTGGGAAATACATCCGGAAGGTCACATGCCACTGGGATATCTTTGATGTTTATTTCCTCTTTTGTTTTATCTACAACATGGGCGAGCAAGGCATAATTTTTCTTGTATATTCATTTTTGTGCCTTGATGCACGGGATAAGACGGAGATTGGCGTCATGTTTATCACCGTAGATTATTAGGGTTTCGTGGTTGAGTAGGTGAAGGCGAACGACTTTCTCATGGCACATAATGTTGGCATGATGGGGGCTTAACCACTCCATGCCTATAATCACATCAAAACTTCTAATATCTACTGGCATCAAATTGATTTGAAACGAGTGATTATTTAGTGTTAGAGTGCACCCTATGAATATATCTTTTGTTGTTTCAGTTTTCCGATTAGCCATCTCCACCGTGAAGGCTTCGCTTAGATTTTGAGGTTGTTGGTTTAGTAAGTGTCTGATTTTATTACTCACGAAACTCCGCTCAGCCCCACTATCGGATAAAATGCATGTGTAAGTGTTGTTGAGGAGAAACATACTGGTGACAATGGTCGGGTCTTGAATTGCCTCCCCTTGTCCCAAAGTTAGGATCCTGCCTGATCCTCCTTCACCCCGAGTGTTGGCTTTGGGGCAATTTCACCTAAAATGGCCAGTTCCTCCACATCCATAACAAATATGACTGGCCCCAACGTTATTGTTGTTGTTGTTGGGTTGTTGGTTCTGTTAGGGTTGAGATCTGTAATACCGGGCAGTGTGCCCCTTGCGGTTGTAGTTGGTACACTACATTTCTCTGCACTCACCATTGTGGTGGTAGTTGCATTTGTTACATTTCAGAAAGGTTCCTGCGTAAGGCTTGGTAGTAGTTTGCGAGGATGAGGTTGGAGCAGCTGGGGCTGGTCCAACTTGAGCGGTAGCAACGTGGACTACTACTGTTTGCTACTTATTAGAGGATCCCTGGTTCTGTCGCCCCTTTCATTTGTTTACCCCATTCTTCTTGTTATTCCCTTCCTTCTTGGCCTCAGTCTGATCAGTTTTGGTACCTTTCTTGTTGTCGTGATCATAAAGCTTCTGAGCTAACATTTTGCACTCTCAAAAGTCTCAGGGTTCGCTGCAATCACGTTTCCTTGAATTGGAGGCGTTAACCCCCAAATGAATTGTTTGACCTTCTTTCCCTTTGAAGTGATCATACCCGGGCACAACAGTGCTAATTCACTAAATCTGGAAATATAAGCCTCGATATCTGAGTTTTGCATTGTGAGGTTACATAACTCTTGTTCTAGTTTCTATACTTCCCCACGGGGACAGTACTCTGCCATAACCATCTCCTTAGGTTCTCCCCAAGGCATAGCATTTGCGACCGACAAAGTCATGGCCTTCACATGACCATTCAACTAGGATAGGGCTTGGTCAACAAATGTGCAGGCTGCGCACTTCACCTTGCTTTCAATCAGACATTCGCAGATTTCAAAGAGAGACTCGGTCTTTTCAATCCAGCGCTTCAAGGCTATCACGCCACCAGTTCCATTGAATTTTCGAGGTTTGGTGTTTGAGAAATCTGTTGAATAAAAAAAAAGTGACCCTCTTGAACTTTAGCTACCGCAGCCTCCAAGCCACCGCAGTCAAGCAATCTCGTCATCGACTAGTCATCCGAAGTCTTCAACACCGCAATCTTTATCTCTGCTTAGTTTATTTTGTCTTTTCTGTAAAAACACTCTAATGTCCAGTATGCCTTGCATGGCTACTCTTAGAGTTGTAAACTTGTCTCTATAAATAGAGTTCATTTCTCATGTAACCTGTACCGATGTGAATCTCTCTTAAAATTCTAATACACATCTCAAAGTTCTTATTATATCTTACTTATCAAATCTTCTTACTCCCATAATCAATCTCCATCTCTCTTCGGAGCAAGTCACTTGTGACATAATCACTAAGCTAGGTCTCATTTACTAACTTGGTTTGAATGCATTCCTTGTTATGAATCTGCTTATGTGTATACTTGATATAACAATTACTGTCATTTACATTTCTTTACTTTTCTGCATCTAACTCACTAACTTCTAACTCTTAATATTATTGTTGAGCTAACAGATCCTTCGAGATTTGTTCAACAGTGTCTAAAAGTTTTTCTCTCAAAATTTGGTATCAGAGCCATAGTGGTTGCTTTTTGAAAATCGGAACTCTGATTTTTCGAAGAGCTTTCTATACCACTAAAGCTCATTTCTAAAAACAAAAATCTTCAAAATGACACAAGCGTTATCAATGAATGTCTCCAACAGTGTTGGGGGTTCTAATTGAGCCCCAATACAGGTTGCGAATGAGTATCATCACTGGTCTCAAAGGATGGAAAGATATCTCAGACGACTTGGTAGAGATGTTTGGCGTTCTATAGAAAAAGGACCACATGTTCCAATTCTCACACCAGTCCAAACTGATGGAGCCATAATAAGGCTAGGAGGAGGTCAACCAGCTTTGAACCGTCCCATCAAAGATGATCTCGACAAGATGGAAAATGATGCTATTGCCTTTTATGAAATCTCTTGTGGAGTTGCTCCTGACAACTTCGACATCATCAGAAACTGCAAATCAGCAAAGGAGATTTGGGATGTTCTCAAAAACTTGTACGAAGGTTCAGAGCAGGCTCAAGACAAGAAGCTCACTACGACACTCAATGAATTCAACAACTTCAAAGCTCACTCCGGTGAAAGTTTGGAATACTTTTTTAAGAGATTCAACTTGATTGTCACAAAACTGTCCAATGCGGGCACCATCCGCAGCAATCATGAAACAAACCTAAAGTTCCTTAATGGCTTGGGAAGACACTGGAAAACATCCAAAATGATTGTAGAAGGTGACAGGAATATTCACTCGTTATCCCTCTATAAGCTCTATGGAGAGTTGCAAGCTCAAGAGTCCACCGTACTCTAGGACTGCTCAGACTTCGGAGGTCCACTTGCACTAGTAGCAAAATCACCTCACACTCAAACCTATCCCACCTCGTATGACTCACCACCGCAGTCATATGAAGCTGACTCAGAATATGACGATGAAGAAGAGTTTCAGAATGCCATCGCCCTTATTAGTCAAAAATTCAATCGCTTACCACCTTCATTTCGCAAAAACCAACAATACAATCGACCACCTTTCAACCGCAACTTTCAAAACAATCACTTTTGTTCCACCAAGAATCCTCTCCCTCCATCGCAGCCTCAGCAAACACAGTCTAAAGACGTACCACCGCAGTCTCAATCAACTGACTCTGGTACCTCTTTAGAAGACAAAAGTGACATTGTTATATGTCACAAGTGCAACAAAGAAAACCATTTTGCCAAGGATTGCAAGGCAAACATAGTGAAAGATAGAGCCTTCTATCTCAGAATGGCTCAAGAACTGGAAGACAAAGAAAAGGGAAAAGACTACGTTGCTCAAGTGAAAAGGAATCATCAAGTGTGGTCATCAGGAGATGAAGATGAAGACAATCACAGTAAAGGAAAAGGCAAGATCTGTATGGTAGCAACTGCTGATGAAGACGGCTCAACCAATCTAAAGAAGAACCATTGCTATATGGAAAAAGATGGAACACTCAACATTGTGGAACAGGTAAAACTTATGATTCAAACTTTAAATTACAACATGCATGATTGTCAACCTTTTATAGACACACTCAATGACACATGTGTCGTCGTCCTTACAGACTACAATAAAGCCTTAGATGAGAAGAACATCGCTTCGCAGGAGATGTTCCACGTTAGAGGACGTTTAGAGAATAAGAGACTCAAAATGGCAGTGTTAGAGAAGGACTTGATGCTAGAAAAAGATGCTAGGATGTTAAGTGAAACACAACTAGAAATAGCCTTAAATCAGAGAGATTTAGCACAGAGCGAAATTGTACGCTTAAATCTTTTAATTGAAAAGCTTTTTTTAATGAAACTGAGGCCATTGGGAATCTTGTTAATAATGGGAATGTTGATAACACTTTTAATTGGGGTTGGTCCAATGGATACCCAACCGTAACAGACGCCTCACCTCGGTTCACACCGGAACTTCCCTATGTCCCTCCAGACCGCAACTTCTTATTCCCAGTCAATGACAAAACATTTCCTGAGGATATCCAAGCTCATTTTGGTAAACTCGATGATCTGAGTAATAACTGTGTTATCGAGGAAATTCTACCTGAGAAAGTCTTGTAGAAAGTCTGAGAAACATTTCCTAATCATGTTCATAACATAGTTCATTCTGATTCTCAGACATTATCCATAGCCAATGAGGAAATTGTTGTAGAAAGTCTTGAAGTCTCATTAGACTTCCCATCTCTGCAGACTGACCACGGTGTTCCTAACCGCAGTCATAAACTGCACATCGTCCGATTACCATGTAGGATAAAGTGTCCACCAAGACTTACTCTGCGGTTGTCCAAAGCACTACACCACAAACTATAGTCAAAAGTTCTGTGACTATTGAACCAATTAATCAGGAATTACCAATCGAAAATTTTGAATTTGGTCAATGTTCTCAAAGTCCTAACTTTTCCAGTTCAGACGAATCAAGTCCTTGTTTTTCAAAATCTCCAAAAGATTTAAGGAAACCGCAATTACATGTCACTGCAGTTCTCCTAAGACCGAAGCAAAAAGAGCTTTTAAAGAAGAATTTCGTTCCCGTGGGAAGCAACGGGAAATTCATTCAAAATAAAAGAAATTTGTGAAATGTCCCAAGTCAAAGAGTCCAGAAAAACTTGTTTTCTCAAATTATCATTTCAAGAAAATTGTTTCCAAGAAAACAAAAAGGAAGGAGTTCACTGTTTCTGACACTACTCAAAAATCATCTGAGTCTAAGGATAAGTCTTTTCAATCAAATGGTTTTCAGTTCTATTCTCGAGACAATCTAAAATGGAAAGGTATTCTACCTACTCCAACCCTTCCAATGTGACTTTCAAAAACTCAAAAATGGAAAGGAATTTGCCAACTCCGGCACTCAAAAGATCACCTCAAGAGTTTAAGAAATCACCTCACAAAAGGCCTGCATGTGTCTACACACCTGCTAGACCTGCAAAAAACAACTTTTCAAAACACTCAAACAAAAAGGTCAAATCTTACAATCCTCGGACTGGACAAAATCATATTGTTTCTTCAAAAACTCAGACTAAGTCAAATGTCAAGCGAAATAACAAAACGTTCACGTGTAAATGTCAGTGTCAAAAGATCTTCTCTCATGACAAATCTCATCGTTCTCAAAAGACTCATAACTATCCACAATCTCACAAAACTCCAAAAAATCTCAAACACCCAGGACTAGGCTTGAAAGTTGACTTAAAACCGGTCCCTACCACCTCACATCATGCATTGATTAATACATCGTATGTGACTTCGGGCTCAAAACTCGATTGGGTGCCCAAATTAACCACTTCATTTCTGTAGGCTTTGTGCAAGGAGGATCAAGAAGAAGAATGGTTGATCGACAGTGCCTGCTCCTTGCACATGACTGGAAGGTTAGAATACGTTCAGGAATTCAGGCCTATATGCAATGGTGGAACTGTTACATTCAGCAACAATGCGAATGGCATTATCCGAGGTTACGTTGTACTCACTACGGGGAACTTCTCAATACAGAAGGTTGCTTATGTAGAAAGCCTTAAACACAATCTCATCAGTGTTGGCCAACTATGTAAGGCAGGCCATCGAGTGGAATTTGATGATCAATTTTGTTACATCATGACGAGTGATAGAAGCACTTGCTTAATTAAGTCACGATTCGAAGGCGCCATGTATCCTCTGGATGTCTCTCTCATCATTGGTAATCCGTAGCCATGCTTTCTCTCAAAAGCCGTATCCGAAGTTAGCTGGTTATGGCACCGCAAGCTCGCTCATCTTAACTTCAAATACATCAACACCTTGGTCATTGAAGAATTGGTCAGAGGTCTACCCATTCTCAAGTTCAGCAATGACACTCTATGTCCAGCTTGTGAATGTGGTAAGCAGTCAAAAGCAAGCCACCCTATGGTGATTGACTCATGTATATCGGAACCACTCGAACTTCTCCACATTGATCTCTGCGGTCCATCAACTGTAGCAAGTCTCCATCATAAAAAATATATACTAGTTATAGTTGATGACTTCACTCGCTTCACTTGGGTATTCTGTCTCAGACTCAAATCCGAAACACCGCAGATTCTAATAAATTTCATCAAATAAATTGAACTCCAGATCAAGCTTCCTGTAAGATGCATCCGCAGTGACAATGGAACTGAATTCACTAATCATCCTCTCAACAACTTCTTGGTGTCAAAAGGTATCTCTCATAAGTTTTCAGCTCCGTATACACCTCAACAAAATGGTGTAGTAGAGCGAAGGAACCACACCCTTGTTGAAGCAGTCAGATCCACGCTCAACTTCACACATGTTCCTCTTTACTTCTCGGCTGAAGCTGTAGCAACCGCATGCTTTGTTCAGAACCGAAGCATTATGTGCAACCGCCTCAACAAGACACCATATGAGGGTCTCAACAATCGAAAGCCAAATGTTCATTTCTTTCACATCTTTGGGTGTAGATGTTTTGTGATCAACAACAGAGATCAACTCAACAAATTTGCACCGAAGTCAGATGAAGGCATCTTTCTCGGTTACTCCACAAATAAGGTTGTGTATCGGGTTCTCATCAGACGTACAAGGCTAATCATTGAAAGTTTTGATGTAAAGTTCGATGACTCTTACATCCGCAACACCCCTCCATACACTATAACCACTACCATCATGGAAAGCGACATTCCTGCTTTTTTAGGTCCTCTAAACCTGGTTGAAGTAAATTATGATGATCTTTTCGACCCTGTTGAAACAACAAAACTATCTGAGGTTCTTGTATCACCAATTGCTCAACAACAACACGCTGATGTTTCTGGTCCTTCTATATCCGAAGTAGCATCTCTTAGTACTTTCACCTCTCTAGTTGAGGGGGAAAGCTCTACTCCGATTCATACTACAACCATCGAGGTTCCAGTACTTGATGATGCTCAAACTCCTATTCTCAGAAAATCACTTCCATTGAACGTATCTTCGGATTCGGATGAGGAAATCATAGAGAATATTGACACTCGAACCAACTCAAGGATCATTTCTCTCCCATCAGTAGTCCAGGGGGAACCTTCTCAGGTTCTAGAGGAACTCCCTTCAGCAATCCAGGGGGAACCTCTCCAAACTACTCAAGAAAATGTCATTCTCACTCCAACAAGTCAAGATGATTTTGCAGGCTGTTCACAAATCTAGGGGGAACTTCCTTCCCCATCCGAAGCAACCTCCGATATTGAAAACATTCCTTCTACCACAGCTGTTGATCATCTATTGCCTCATCTACATGTATGGACGAAGGATCACCCACCAGGTCAAATTATTGGCAACCCATCCGCAGGTATCCAAACTCGATCTGCCAAAGATTTATCTGATCATTGTCACTATGTAGCATTTATGTCCGCAGTCGAGCCTCGATCTATCAACGAAGCATTATTGGAACCAGATTGGATTTCTACAATGCAAGAAGAACTGGAGGAATTTGAAAGAAACAAAGTGTGGCAACTTGTTCCCATTCCACAAGGTCATACTATTGTTGGTACAAGATGGAGTGTTCAAGAACAAGCTAGATGAATCTGGTGCGGTTATCAGAAATAAGGCAAGACTAGTTCCTAAAGGCTATAGTCAACTGGAAGGCGTTGACTACGATGAAACATATGCTCCGGTGGCTAGAATGGAAGCAATCCAAATCTTCTTAGCATATGCTTCCCATAAAAACATCAAAGTAAATCAAATGGATGTCAAGAGCGCTTTTCTCAATGGGGAATTGAAAGAAGAGGTTTATCTTCAACAACCTCCCGGCTTTGAAAGTATCGAGTTCCCTGATCACTGCTACAAGCTTCAAAAGGTAGTCTACGGTTTGAAGCAAGCTCCTAGAGCTTGGTATGAGACTCTCTCTGAATTCGTAGTCTCTTCAGGCTACAAAAGAGGAGTGATTGATCCCACGCTATTTAGAAAAGCAAACGGATCTCACCTTATGCTTGTACGAATATATGTGGATGATATCATCTTCGAATCGTCGGATCAAGGAATGGTGGATGAATTTGTTAAGCTCATGACAAAAAATTTCAAATGAGCATGAATAGAGAGATTAAATTCTTTCTAGGTCTTCCAGTCAAAAAAATTCAGCAAGGGATATTCATTCATTAGGAGAAATACACCACTAAACTTTTGAAGATATACTCTATGGACAACTGCTCCTTGGCTAAGGTTCCTATGGCCTTCGGATATAAGATCTCTGTTGATCCTTCTGGCGAATCTGTGGATCACAAGACCTATAGAGGTATCATTGGCTCTTTAATGTATCTCACTACAAGCCGACCGGACAATGTCTTTGGTACTGGTGTATGTGCAAGGTATCAGGCTGACCCAAAAGTATCACATATGACCGCAGCCAAACAAATTCTCCGGTACCTAAAAGGAAGCAAATCTCTTGGTCTATGGTACCCCGCTGGCAATGACTTCAGTCTTCAAGCGTTTATTGATGCGGATCATGTCAGATGCAAACTTGATCAAAAAAGTACATCTGGTGGATGTCAATTTTTAGGAGGTAGACTTGTCAGCTGGTCCTCAAGAAACCAAAGATGTGTTTCATTATCTACCACAGAAGTAGAATACGTGGCCGCAACCAGCTGCAGTTCCCAAGTCCTTTAGATGAAGACACAACTGTTACACTACAGATACAGAATGCTGCAGATACCAATCTATTGTGACTCTGAAAGTGCCATAGCGATTTCTCATAATCCTATTCAGCACTCCAAGACTAAACATATTGAACTACGGTATCACTTCATCAAAAACCACATTCTTAAAGGTAATATTGAACTCATCTTTGTCCCTACTCATGAAGAGATTGCTGATGTATTTACAAAAGCACTTGACTCTACAAAACTCAATGTGTTCTTACAAATGTTGGGAATGATGAATCCAGACCCTAAATTCTTCTTGAATTGACAGGCACCACAGACCTTCCTGGTCTCCATTGCGGTTCTAACTGAAAGTTATTGATAATAGATGGTTTTGGAACATTCTGTGTACCGCAGTTAATGTACTGCAACCATGTGTTATATCTATCTTTCATGGGTCTTTCTTGTGTGTTATTACTAACTTTTGTACAAGTGCTCTTCTCAATTTTTCTCACTGCAGTCATACGCAATACCAAAGAAGCCATCCGCAATGATGTGTTCATCTGCAGTCACATTAATTGATTTACAGACGGTTCATTCTTTTTGAAAAACAAAAAAAACATAATGAGCTATTTAATGATCCTTCATTAAATAAAAACATTAAATAAAAACATTCTATTGAGAAACTGTCACATTATTCTCTCCCAAAACCTTGTGTCAGACCTATTTTAGGTATGATGACAAAATAAAAGATTTTCCAAATCAAATCCTCTAAAATGTCTTTTCCTATTACCCCAAACCATCCCATCCGTTACAACTTCTACTTTATCCAATGGATTTTTCTCACCCCCTCCACACGTTTTCAAGACGTGATTTTACATCTGACATATCATTAAATGCAGAGTTCTTTTTGGTTAATCCCAATTTCAATCTTTATCCCTTTTTGTCAATATGTGGTTAAGATTAAAGATGCCCTTTCAAAGATAAACCAGTTGGTTTTTTACCCAATTTCACCTAGGTCAAAAAAACCTAAACGTTTCCCGCTCCTACAAATCACTATAAAACCCTTTTTCTCTCCACAAAGAAACCTTTATGCTCTCAAAACCCTCAATCCTTTTCTGCATTCATCAAGCTCTTACCAACTCAACAATGGTGAAATTCGACGCTTCCAAGTTCTGGATCAGTGAACCCAACTGGTTCAGACTCTCCCACGATTACCTCGAGCAATTTTAGAGCGGTGTTCGACGATTAACCCACTTATAATGCACCAACCAAACTGATGATCAAGTTCTTGAAGAATCATCCCCTTTTTGGACCTTTTGATGCATTTACATATATTGTTCCACTCTCCACTCTTTACAAGTGTGCCTTTTCTGCATATCGCCCAGTCGATAACCCTCAAGAAGTCCATCTAAACCTTGTTAATGATTCTTTGGTCATCCTGACCAAAGAAAAGTTCCTTTCAGCCATCAATCTTCTGATTCATCCATCTGTCAAGTTTTTCACTCCATCAATGGCGGATGTCACCTCTGCACTGTATCAAATGGGCTATCAGAAGAAGATAAAAGGCATTGGTGAGTTCAAGAAGAACCAATTGCCTGCGGTCTGGCAGTTTGTCTGTCACTTCATCATCCGCAGTCTGCCCGGCAAAACCGGAGGCACAGACAACATGGGATTAAAGCTTTTAGAACTGGTTTGGAGCATATTCATGGGCCGTGATGTGAACTACGGTCAGATTCTTTGGGACGATTTTCTCCAATACATTCCCAAGGAGAGCCCAAGGCAGAACCCATCCGAGCTTACTTTTGCACGATTTTGGTCTCTGTGCATATCTGACTTGCATGCGGATGTCAAGATTGACATGGGTGACGACATCAATTTCTTCGTCACCAAAGACTTAAAAAGGTACAACCCTTCCTCTGATCAAACTATTTTTGGTCCCATCCGCAGACTCCCAACACATATTCTTACTTCTCTTGGTCTCGAGACTGCTGATGTCTCAGACCACGTTGAGGCTATGGAAGGTATTGACCCATACCTTCCTACCCCGCCTCTTCCATCCGCAACCTTAAACCCTGAAGGTACCACAGTTCCATCTTCTACAACTCTTTCTATTGTCTCTCAGAGACGCAAACATAAGGTTTCTTCTCTCCATGGTCCCCACATTTCAAAGAAATCTAACACTCCCAAGAAGGATGCCCCTAAACCATCCAAATCATCAAACAAGAGAAAAACCCCACCTATAATCACAACTGCTGAACCGAGTCACCATGACTCCGCAAGTGATTCTGAAGAAGATAACCAACCCATCTCCATCCTTAAGAAAAGGAAAGCTGATCTCACTAGCCAAATGCATGACCGGACTGATACCCCAGCCTCTCCACAGGCTCCGGTAGTCCTTGGGATGCCTGCACATCCATTTGAGAACACTCTCTTTTTCCTTTCAGACTCAGACAGTGAGTCTGAATCACAACAAAGAGGAGACTCCTCTCCAGTACTTTCCCAAAGGGACATTATTGGTTCTCGCCCTAAAGTCTCAAGGTCTTCCCGACTACATATTTTTTCATCTGAGGAGTTGATCTCCATCCTCTTGAATGTCACCTATACACTCTAAACATAGTCCCATCCTCATGGCACTTCTTCTGCCTTTGCCAGAACTGAGCCGAGCCCAAACTTGACCTCGGGTCAAGGAGACCAAGGAAGCTCAGGAAATCCAACTCTGCTTATATTACAATCAGGTGGTTTAGGCACGGTGAGCACAAATGTGCAAAGATCCGTGAACCCAAGGGACACCTTGGTGCGATTTACAGGAATTGACGGAGAAGACTCTAATGATTCTTGGAGAAAATATCAACCCTCTAACGAGGCTGAAGCCAAGAAATATGCCGCTTTTTGTAGGGCATTTCAAGCTCGTAAGGATCAACAGATCAAGCAACAATAGCTCAAGGAACAAGAGATTCAAGCCGTGGCCAAGTATTGGGCAGATGCCATCAACAATGCCAATACCGTAGCCACCATCCTAAAGGTTCAAGAATGGATGTCTGCAATGGCAGACAATATTCAACAAGCTCAGCAAATTGCTGCTGATCAGCATGTCCATCAAGCTCCCCCCCTCTCCCACTGCAGTAGGTTAACAAGATGAAGAACCTGAAATCGAAGTGAGCTCTGCTCCCATTTTTGGCTTCGATGATGTTAGGGTCGAATTGTTGTAATAGTCGAAGTTTGTATTTGGAGTCTTCGAACATTTTTGTAATGTATTTTACTAGGGCATAATATTCGAAGCTTAATGTTTTAGTCCTTATTATATTTTTTGTACGCTTTCCTCTCCTATAAATAAAAGTGGTTACTAGGTTCTTAGTAACGAAGTTTTTACAGAATATTCATTGTACTCTGTAAACTTTGCTGAAGCGTAATATGAACCAAACAGATTATATTTACATTCTGTGTTCAAATCTCACACTCATACTTTGAATTCATTCTCTAATTCATTCAATACTTGATTCTTTGTTTCAACAATTGGTATCATAGCAGGAATCATATCTCTGATATGATTTTCACTGTATTCAAAAGGTTTTTGAATCAATTTTTTGATTCAAAAGTTTCCGCACTTTTTAATAGTGAAAAATTGCTTAGATCTAAGTCTGTGATTCGATTCTGCACTTAATTCATTGAATCGAGTGTTTTTAGAGTGATTGTGATTTGAATCATTCAGTTTGTTATCAAATTCTCAAAGTTTCTTCAAAAATTCTCAAGGTTTTGTTGCGAATAACAATGGCGTCATTCAATCCGAATTCCATGACTTCATTTTCTCATCTTCTAGGATCATCCACCAAAATTCATATGCTAATTCCTAAGTATTATGATCGGTGGGCTGATCGTATGCAGGATTATCTCAACGGTTTGGATGAAGAACTCTGGAAATGCATCACTGGTGATCTGAATCCACCAACGAATGTTCAACCAATTGGTTCTTCCTCTGGTAATTCTGAAGTTGAAAATCAATCTGATCGACTGAAAAAGCTGGAGAAAAGGTGTGTAAGAGAGTTGAGAGGAGCTTTACCTCCTATTGTGTACAATTATGTGAGAATTTGTACAACGGCAAAAGATATCTGAAACAATCTTAAGGAAAAATTTCAGGGAAGCGAGAAGACAAGGGTTAATTCTGTCAAGTAGAGTTTAGTGGAGCTGAAAGACTTCAAACAGAAAGATGGGGAATCAATTGAACTATATTATGATCGTCTGAATGAGTTGATATATCGATGCAATCGATATGGGATTACTAGATCAACAATGGAACTCAATCTGATATTTGTCATGGGACTTCGAAAGGAATGGAGGAGTGTAAGTATGATGGTGAAGAACCAACAGAGCTTTGACACATCTACATTGAATGACTTGTATAACCAGCTTAAAACTCATGAAGGCGAAGTGAATGAAATAGCTGAAGAATCGAAGGCAATGTTGGGAGGTCCACTAGCTTTGATGTCAAAGATTTCATAGAAAGATGCTAAGAAGGATACTTCGGATGAAGATGAAGGGTTCATCATGAACTCTGATGATGAAGCAATTGCCTTTTACTCAAACAATCGGGTGAAAAAGTTTTTTAAAAAACCTTTCACTCCAAAGGCAAAATCGTCTGAGATAAAAGGGAACTTTCTGAGTAAAAATGCTGGGGAAAAGAATAGGAAGGAAGAGAAGATAGATTCGAAGCCTGTTGAGGGAAAGAGTGAAAAGAAGCTGAAGGGTGATGCTGGAATTGATTGTCATTATTGCAATGGTGCGAATCACCTTGCAAATTACTGTATGCTTCGGAAGAAAGATGAGAAAAATATGAAGGTGAAGGATGAGGCATACTACGCTGAAAAGTTGGAGGAAGTTCGTACAAAAGGCAAGAATTTGTCCCTGGTTGCAAAGGGCACTGATGAGGAGGAACATGGTACGTATCAAATCTGTTCATCTGGATCAGATGATGAGGAGATGTGCAATCCAACTCATGGAGCCATGTTTGCAAAGATGGAGGAGGAATCAGAGGAGGATTCATACAAAGTGCGTGGAAGATGCTTCGTATCAAAGGCTGCTGACAAATCACCAATGACAACAAAGGTACAAAACATTCTTGAATCTTTTAATATTCCAGTACATGCTTATAATTCAGAATTAATATCTTTTGATGAAACTGTTACTTATTTTGATTCGATTGTGGTATCTGCTAGCAATGAGGCTAAGAAGCTGTCAATGCAATTTCTTGAGACTTAGAAGAAGTTAGATTTGAAAATAACTAGGATAGATTGTCTAGAAGTCCAAATAACGAATATCATGGTAGATAGGGACAATTTATCTAGTGATAATAAACTGTTATTAGCACAGAGAAACATCTACTATAATGCTGCTAAGAGATTATATGGAAAAATAACTGAACTTCATCATTCGTGTGAAATTAGTAAAGAACAACATAGAAAATTGCTGCCATTTTTAGCTTATGAAAGAGCTAAGGTAGATAATAATTCGTATGATTGTGAAAAAGAGATCGCTGATTTTGACAAAGTTCCGAATGACAAATATAGATATGGAATTGTCAAAGTTGATGAATGTCTATATTCGAATGATTTAGTGAACATTGTAAATGATACTTTGACTAAATCTGAACAAATTCACATTTTGAAAAAGACTGAGAATTCAACATCTGATTCTCAATCTAATTTTGCTGATATTGAAGATAACTCTAATAATATTAGTGAAATTAGTGAGCTTGAAGATGTTGATTGCTCTCAGTTGACTATTGTTAATGTTGCTTCGAATTCTAAAGAGAAAGAAAAAGTTAAGGATTTGATAATTGAGAATGAAATTGATACAACCTCAACTTCGAAAGTTGGTGAAATGAATTTCATGGATCTTAAAAATTATCAAACTGATGATAGTGATGATGAAGAAGTTGAGAAAGTTTCGAAAGAAAAGGCATCCTAAAAGAAAGAAGAAATTCCATGAATAGTTGTTGACCAAGTGTATGGTGATACATAAAAATTCGAAGAAGTGATGAATGAAAAAGGTCCACATTATCTTGAAACAAACACGGTGGTTTTTCCAAATTTCAAATGCACAGATGATGTCATTTTTCCAAATCAAGTTTTTGTAACTAAAGGAAATGTTGAAAATATCAAACTAGAGTTAAAGAAGATGGTTGAGGAAGATAATTGAAAAACAACTGAGGAAGGTTTTTTTTGCAAATCAAAACACAGTTGAAAACACCTTAACAAAGAATTCGTATATTTTTCAACAACAAAAACCACAAAAACAATGGATTGAAATATCAAAAGTTGAAAAAGAGAAAATGAAAAATGTTGAAAAAGAAAAAGAAAAAGTTGTCAAATTAAACTCAAAGGAATTTAAAGATCAAATTGACAAATTTTCAAAGGAAAACAACATTTCAAAAAGACAAGCAAGAAAGAAAATATTTTGGCAAAGGATTTAGTCTCAAAAGATGTCTGAATCAGAATCCACTAAAAATGCTTTTAAAGCTAAAAATGCTTCTTTTTCAAAATCTCAAAAATCATCTCAATCAAACCAAACAAGGTCTGAAATAAATAAGAAAACAAAGTTTTCGAAAGTTTTTGAAACCAACAAAACAAGAGATTTTTCAAAAAGATCCAACATAAATCAAAAAGTTATTCAACGTCAAAGTTTTAAATCAAAAGTTGATACATCCTATGCTTACTCTTATGTCACAAAACCCAAAGTTGATTTTGTTCCTCAAAAACCAAATTTTCCTAATTACATAAACAAAGAAACAATGAGGACTTCTCGGGAAAAAGGAATAACTTCAAGAAAGAACGTTGATCATTGGCTTGAAGGAAAAGGAAAAATATATCAGTCGGATAAATATTCCAAAGAACAAATTCATGAAGCATACGAAATGTATGTCAATAATTCATCGAATAGTAGCTCATCATCCAAGGATTCGAATATCTCAGTCAAAGTATGGAGACCTGTCACAAAAGCAAAGACAGTTCAATCACTAACTCAAGAGGCAAAGAGTAATGTCAGTGAACATTCGAAACTATCAAAACCTTATGTTTCTGTTTCTTTAGATGATGAAATCAACTTAATTGATAGTCTCAAAACTAAAGTTTGTGATTGGGTTAAAAGTTCTTCATTACATTCGAAGTTGAAATCTAATCTCCAAGGACCCAAAAAGCCTTGGGTACCTAAATTTTTCCATTGATTGCAGGTATTATGTGACGAGCAATATGATAACAAGTGGTACATCGATAGTGGTTACTCTCGTCACATGACTGGGAAGAAGGAGAATTTAAGAGATTTTCGACGTCTAAAAAATGCAGGAGTAGTGAAGTTTGGGAACAATCAAAAGTGTCAAGTCAAGGGATATGGAAAAATCACAAATGGACAATTCACAGTGAATCGTGTTGCATATGTTGAAGGTATTCAACATAACTTGATAAGTGTTTCTCAACTTGTTGTGGGCACCGGAAATCAAGTTCTTTTCAATGAAGAAGGAAGTATTATTTCGAATGTTAAAACAAACGAAATATTACTGAAATCTAAAAGGAAAGGTGACATGTTCACTTTGGACATCAATCCAATTGTAGGCAAACCAGCTATCTGTCTTCTTTCGAAAGCTACATCTAATTTGTGCTGGTTATGGCATCGAAGACTTTCTCATCTCAACTTTCGAAACATAAACAAACTTGTGGTACAAGATCTGGTAAGAGGTTTACCTGTACTTAAATTTGATAATGATTCTTTATGTTCAACTTGTGAAGTTGGCAAGCAACATAAACAAGGTCATCCAGTCACAATTGATTCAAAGATTGTAGCACCTCTGGAGTTATTACATATCGATTTGTGTGGTCCTTCGACTGTTTCAGCTCTCAACAATAAATGGTATATTTTAGTTATTGTTGATGATTTTTCGATATTTACATGGGTTTATTTTCTCAGGATCAAATCCGAAGTTGCACAAATTATGATTGATTTTATAAAAAAGATGGAAACCACGTTGAAAAAGCCTGTTCGAAAAATCAAGAGTGATCATCGAACTGAATTCAAAAACAAAATTCTTGATTCCTTTTTGGTGGACAAAGGAATTTCGCATAATTTTTCATCTCCATACACACTACAACAAAATGGTGTTGTAGAACGAAGACATCGCTCATTATGCGAAGCGGCAAGAACCATGTTGGCATATGCGAATTTACCTCAATATCTGTGGGCTGAAGTTGTTTCAACTGCATGTTTTACTCAAAACAGATCATTCATTCATCGTAGATTTAATATTACACCATACGAAATTCTGAATAATCGAAAACCTAATGTGAAGTTCTTTCATATTTTTGGATGTAGGTGCTTTATTATGAATCTCAAGGATCATCTTTCGAAATCTCAAGCAAAAGCTGATGAAGGGATTTTTCTTAGATATTCGCACAATTCAGTGGCATATCGAGTGCTAAATAAACGAACATGAAAAGTGGAAGAAACGTTTAATCTCACATTCGATGATTATTATGTTAAACCAAATGAACATAGATTTTCGAATAATCCAATTTTACAAGAAAATCAGGATGAAACTGAATCTTTACAAATGGATGATACTGATTATGATTTGATTTTTGGAATTTCAGATCATGCAGTTGATGCTGAAGTTCATGCTCCTGATAATAACATACCAAAAATTTCGAAACTTACTGATGATTCTCCATCGACTCTTCAAGCAGACAAAACTATACACGATAGTCCACTGGAGGGGGAGCAATTGGATTCGAATACTTTGAATGATGAAGAGCATTCTTTCGAGGGGGAGAAAGACCAATTGAATGTTGAAATTGAGGGGGAGCATGTAGTTGAGGGGGAGCTTATGGTTGAGGGGGAGCTTATGGTTGAGGGGGAGTATAATATTGATGATGCATGTTCGATTGCAGGCTCAGAACATGATGAAATATTCGAAGATGCACCTTTGGACTTTGATCCAGCATATCCACCCATGGAAACATGGACAAGAGATCATCCGAAGGATCAGGTGATTGGGAATCCACAAGAGGGAGTAATGACAAGAGCTCAAATTCGTGCAAAGAATGTGGTATTGAATACTCATCAAGAATTTTGCCTGTTTAATGTTTTCATCTCTAAAATTGAACCAAAAACAATTAAGAGTGCAATGGAACACTCAGATTGGGTTGTTGCAATGCAATCAGAGTTGGTTGAATTCGAACGAAACAAGGTTTGGAGATTAATTCCTAAACTTGAAAATGTTTCGATTGTCGGGTTAAAATGGATTTTCAAAAACAAAACCGACAAAGATGGAAACATTGTTCGAAGTAAATCCAGGCTTGTTGTAAAAGGATATTCACAACAAGAGGGAATCGATTATGAAGAAACATTTGCCCCTGTCGCAAGACTCGAGGCGGTTCGAATATTTCTGGCTTATGCAGCTCACAAAGATTTTGATGTTTATCAAATGGACGTGAAGTGTGCATTTTTAAATGGAGAGCTTGAAGAAACAGTTTCTGTCGAACAACCCCCAGGTTTTATTAACGAAGAATATCCTAATCATGTTTATGTTTTAGATAAGGCAGTTTATGGTCTGAAACAAGCACCACGAGCATGGTATGCAACTTTAACATCATTTTTGAAACAATCTAAATTTAAACAAGGATCTATTGATCCTACATTATTTCGAAAGAAAGTAGGGAATCATCTTATGCTTGTTCAAATTTATGTTGATGATATTATTTTTGGCTCAACTGACTCTGCTTTGTCTAGAGAATTCGAAGATTTGATGAAAAGCAAGTTTGAGATGAGCATGATAGGAAAAATCAATAATTTCCTTGGATTGAATATTCGTCAAAATAAAGAAGGGATTTTCATCAATCAGGAAAAATATATGAAAAATCTGTTAGAAAAGTTTGGATTGACGAATAGCACAAAGCTTCGTGTACCAATGGCAACTGGCATAAAGCTAAAACCATCGTTAGACAAACCTGCTGTTGGTATAACGTTGTATAGGAGCATGATTGGTTCGTTACTTTATCTTACAGCCAGTAGACCTGATATCATGTTTTCTATGTGTAATTGTGCTAGGTATCAGTGTAATCCACACGAACCACATCTCACTGCTGTGAAGAATATTTTTCGTTACCTTAAAGGAACAACTTTGTTAGGATTGTGGTATCCTTCGAAAACTGGATTCTTTGTTCAAGCATACTCAGATGCAGACTTGGGTGGTTGCAATCTTGATCGAAAAAGCACAAGTGGTGGATGTCAATTACTTGATGGCAAATTAGTCAGCTGGCTGTCGAAGAAGCAAACGTGTGTGTCCATTTCCACAGCTGAAGCAGAATATGTGGCTGCTGCTACTTGCACTTCACAAATAATTTGGATCCAAAGTCAATTGCGTGATTATGCAATTAATATGAAAAAAGATTCCATTATATTGTGATTCTCAAAGTGCAATAAGAATTTGTCATAATCCTGTGCAGCATTCGAAGACTAAACACATAGCTCTTCGTTATCATTTCATTAAAGATCACGTGGAGGATGGAAACATTGAAGTACATTTTGTGAAAACAACTGATCAATTAGCTTATATTTTCACAAAAGCATTGGATGAAAAGTCGTTTATGCGAATAATTGAAGGCCTTGGAATGATCGATGGCATTTCTGTTCCATGCAAAAAAGCAGAATGATGGAGGAAAAAGAATGATTCAGAGGCACTGAATAAACGATACCAAAACGTCATTCAGCATTCAGCGGTTACTGTTCATAGTGAACGCTTCGACCGCTTCGAATTCACATGTTTGTCACTGATCTTCAGCGTTGAGTAAGCGGTTACTGTTCATAGTCAACGCTTCGACCGCTTCAAATTCGTACATTTGTTACTCTTCAGGGAACGCCAACTATTCGCATGTTTGCAACAAATTCAATTTTTTTTCAAAAATCAAAAATCCAAAAACATTTTCTTTTGTTTTGTTTTTATTTTCGAAAATCCAAAAATCCAAAAAGATTTTATTTTCTTATGTCTTTATTTTCGGAAAAAAAAAATTCAAAAACAACAAAAATATTTTTATTTTTTTTTAGAATTTGGTTGCAGATTATGGTGATAATTCAGAGAGGACAAAGCAAGCAGTATAAGGGTCAGGTAAACATTTTTTTTTCGCATGAATCAATATGTTTTATATTATTCGAACTAGTTAGGATGTCCATAGAAACATGCTGCTGTATGTCGACCAAAGCCTCCCTGACTCAATGTGTGTGTACGAAAGCCTTAATGAACTCTTCCTAATAAGCTTTCTTCCCAATCAGGCTTGTATTCACATTAGTCTCTTGAGCTACCTAACTCTTCTCATATGAGTAAAGAGTTTACTACTTGGTGCAAATCATAACAGAGGTACATTCGATCTTATAATCAATCTTTTTCATCATAAACATTCTAACACAATCACACACAAAGACGTATGTCCGAGAGGTCTCAGATCAAACCCATCGAGACTTAGATATACAAAAATTTTGTGTTTATGATCTGACATCATGAGCCCGTGATGAAGGTGAAACCCAAACATCTTACAATTTAAGGAATTGACGGGGAACATTGTTCCAGATATTGATGAAACTTTTGTTTCAGTACCAAAATTCGAAACTCCAAATCATATTCAATTCGCATGCGTGGTCTTGATCAAACATTCGAAACCCACGATGTTTGTTACCCAACAAGATCCAGTACATCAATCTTTTTTCATGAATATGATTTCCGTGTGAGTTTCATTCGAATGTCCTGGTCATAAAAAAAAATTCAAAGCTGACTTGTCATTGACTACACTGGTCATACAAGTAATTTCTGTTACAATTTCTCACGTTAGGATGACATGTAGCGAAATTTTAAACCAACCCAAGAATCACTTTTAAAAGAAGCCCTTTGATACTTATCAAAAAGTACTCGATTGTAATTCACGGGAAAATACACAAGTTGTTGATCATCTCTCTTGATGATTAACGAAGCAACCTTTGCATGGGGTTTAACTGCCTTCGTGTCAAATTGCATTATTGACATCACAAAATTCCAAATTTTTTTTAACTTGCTTCTTATCTTATTTCTTTGGAACACTGCACTCACAATATCCTTGAGGTTATGAGTAATACCAACTCAGGCTGATGATTTCAAACATCTGGCATATGACTTCGTTTTTCATCCCGAAAGTGAAAGAGCCTTGCCTCCATTCGAAGGGTTCTAACGGTTACAATTCCACAAACGGGATAATGACAGGTTGTGTATCCGTGACGTATGGTATTCTGCCCGATTTTCTAGGTGACGTGACAGTTGCTTTTTTGACGCATGGCTAACTTTTCGCAGTAATGGTCCGATTTTCAAGGTGCCACGTCGGATCTCATTAAACGCATCCCGCTTCAAATTCAAATCAATCAGGGTTACTTATAAAAGGGAGTTCAAGAGTGTTTTATACGGTTATATGATCAAACTCAAAAATTCTTAAATTCTCTCTGTTCTTCATCTTTTTCAAACCCTAATCATGGCTGCTGCTGCTCATGTTGATCCTTCTACTGAAGACATTTCTTGTGCACTAGTTATGAAGATTCAATCTACAAATTATTATGTGGAAGGTGCAATTTCTCAATGTCCTGAGGAATTCAAGATGCTTATTGTCGCTTTACAACACTCTGTTTTATCCAAAGCAATGTTCAATTCCTTTTCTGTTCCGGTATCATGGCTTTCTCAAGCAGGATCTACAGCCACATACAACAAAGCTTCTGATACGATTACTTTCCACCTAATCAATGAAAAAAAGGTTAGGCTTTCTCAGAGATTGTTTTTCCAGATTCTTGACATTCCAAATACACCTCCTTTTGTTGAATTCCAGTTTTCCCAAATTATCCACATGTTTAATGAAATGGGATATCAGCCCCCATTGACAAAGATAAGTGACTTTAAGAAGTCTGGTCTTCCAAAAATCTGGAATTTCTTGTTTGGGATCTTTTTGTGTTGTTTAACCGGAAGAACAGTTGGGTTAGACAAGGGAAGGATGGAGGTTTATGCTATGGTGGCTGGTTTATACTATGATCTCCCAGCAGACTATTTTACACAGCTATGGAAGGAATTTCAAAAAGGGTTAGAGCTTACGAATGCTGCTAATGGCATTTCGTGTGCTAGGTACTTGGAGCCTTATTCTACAATATTTTTACATCAAGGAAGGTATTTTGGTTCCAAATGATGAAGAGAAAGTTACTTTTCAATCGTATCACTTTTCGAAGGAAGTTGTTAATGATGCTGATGAATTCCCAAATGTTGCTCGGATTCCTGATGCAATGTTAAAAAGGGTGAATCCTAAGAATTCTGTTTTGGTTGCTTATCAGAAAACGTTCGATCCATTTATTCCAACGGGAATTTTGTTGCCACGAGAAGAATCAAAATCGAAAAAGTCCAAGAAGTCGAAGAAAGCTGATCCTACCTCACCAGCAAAGAAATTGAAGGGATCTACGTCCTCTAAATCTCCATAGAAGGTTGTTGAAGAAAATGTTGTTGTGACAGTTGAACCAACACATGTGAGTGAACCGATAGTGGAAGAGACTCAAGAGAAAGGGGTTATTCCTTCGAAAACAGGGATGTTTCGAAGAATCAAGATAAAATCCACTCACAAACGTAAGTCACCGGCACAAAAGCTGATTTGAAAGCATCAGGTTTCTCACCAAGGAGTCTTGATTCGCGAGATACCTGTTCCAGTTTCTCCGAGTTCGAAGAAAAGGTCAGCAGAAGATATGGCAAAACATCTGGCTAAAGGAAAGAAAAAGAGGAAGACTTGAAAGATTGTTTTGTCTCCTGAGTCAACAGAGGAGGATGAAAGGATACCAGAAACTCCAGAATTCACTTCTCTCATCAGTTCTACTCCTGAGCAGACAATTGTCATACCACCCGAAGTTTCGATTGCCAAGTCAATTCTTGAGGAGGTGCGAACTTCAGACATCACTACACACGTATCTGATACGGATGCAAATGTTAACATGGGTGAAGGAGGTTCGAAAGCTGCAGATCAAGGTCCATTCATCTCTACTCCTTTCGAATCATTGGTTTCAGTTACACCAACATCTACCATTCCAATTCCATCAACCACTATCTCATCAACATTCGAACACATCCTCAATCAACCAATTACTTCTATGTTTTCGTCTCAATCCACCAATACACCCAAACCATCTTCACCAACAGAAACTGATCATGAAGGGTTTGGTGGAACATTCGGAGATTTGGAGTTTCATGATGAAGAAGAAGATTTTCCTAATCACATGCTAATGACCATGAAGCAATACAAAATTTTGAATCAAAATTTAAAATCCATCATTCAATCTCAAGCTGATCTGGGCGGAGGTTCATCACTTTCAAGTTTGGAGATTGACTCAATGTTGAAGTTGTGTGAGTCAAGAATTATCAAGAAAGTGTCTGGTATGTTGAAAGCTTCTGAGACAATGCTTATGGAGAAAATTAATTTCACGGATCAGACCAATGAACTTCGATTTAAACATCAAAGATCTGATTTTTTGAGTGAAGTGAAAGAACTAAGAAACGTCACAAAAGAACGACATGTTCTTTTTGTTCAGGAGGTTAAGAAAGTAAGGGAGGATGTGAACTTCAAAATTCAAGAGCTTCAAGAAGATATGCAAAAGGAAATTTTGTCAGTTCAAAATGATTATGCGTCCTTTTAATCAGAAGGTCGATATCATATGTGATGCTGTTACTCAATTTGTCAAATTATATGAAGGGTTAAGTCCACAAATCACTCAAATCTCCAAATCTGAAACTGAAAATTTTGAAGGAGTGATAAAGTTATTGAAGGAGTTGAAGGAGATTTCAACAACACTTGTTTCATCTCCGTTGATCACTCCAGAGTTTTTGTCACAAAAGTTTGTACAGTTCGAAGCTATTCTAAACAAGCAGCTTGCTCCATTACTTCGCATTTCAAGTCTTCTTCCCACAACAACTGCCCCTCCTGTTGTCACATGGGTGAAAGGGGGAGAAAGGAAGTCAGAAGATGATGCGAAGGTTGTGGGCAAGGTTTTTCCAACAAACATCCCTTCAACAAAGCCAGTGGTTGTGTCTGCTCAACCAGTGATTTCAACAATTGTAACTTCGTTTCCAATTACACGAACAATTTCGAAAGGAATTGTAATTGGTAAACCTTTGGAGTCTGGTGGGAGTGGTTTGAAGCCAAAAGACGTAACTGAAATATTTGCTTTGAAAGACAAAGGCAAATCAATTCTTATGGAAAAGTCCAAAGAACAAAAGAAGACTGAGGTTGAAGCTGAAGTGGAGAAAATGAGGCTTGTTCAAAGCATCATGACACAGAGAGCTGGTGATCCAAAGGGCATGGATAAAGGTGATCCAGCAAAACAATACAACTATGAAACAATCGAAGTCACGGTTGCCTTTAATCACATGTACTCGTTTGAAAAGAAGCCAAAACAGAGTTATGTGGTTACAAACACTGATGCATGCCAGTTGGATTTCCCTATTAATGAGATGATGTTTATCATGCCTCAATTTAAAGCAGAAGGGAATTTCGAAGAAAAGGATGAAGGAACTCATATGAAGATTCGATTTCATGCAGTTCTTGGCAAAGCTCATGAGGATGTTTTGAAAACAAAATTCAAAACATCAAATATATTGTGGCCAGAGCGGATGGAAAAACACATGAATTCACCATTGCAGATTTTCCTCTGATGAACTTGTATGATCTTATACAAGTTGCATTGCTCCTTAAAGATAAATCTTTTTCATATCTGCAAAACACTGATCTAGAGGAATTTAAACTTGGAGTTGCTCACATCAAAATTTTCATTGAGAATTATTATGAGTGCCTTGTACTGACTGATGTGGAGCTGGCTACTGCGAAGGGGATGGAAATTAAAGTTCCAATGGCTGTTTTGTTGAATCAGACCGAGTTAAAGAAGTATGCTGATGGGGAAATATGTTTAAAGCCATTTGGTATAGTTTTTGGAGGAAAAGATAAGGATGGTAAAGCGAAGAGGTTTTTGTTTCAAGCTTATGAAGTGGAGAGATATTCGACATCGCAGTATACGAACTTGATTGTTCGTATGAACCACTACAAAAAGAACAATGAAGGAGACAAGAAGGAATTGAAGAAAATAATTTCATGGTACACTGAAGTTCGAAGAGTTTTGTTGTACTCCATAGCTTTGCTTACAAACTGAATACTTTGAATTTGATTAGAAAGGAGGAGATTGTTAGGGTCGAATTGTTGTAATAGTCGAAGTTTGTATTTGGAGTCTTCGAACATTTTTGTAATGTATTTTACTAGGGCATAATATTCGAAGCTTAATGTTTTAGTCCTTAGTATATTTTTGTACGCTTTCCTCTCCTATAAATAGGAGTGGTTACTAGGTTCTTAGTAACGAAGTTTTTACAGAATATTCATTGTACTCTATAAACTTTGCTGAAGCGTAATACGAGCCAAACAGATTATATTTACATTATGTGTTCAAATCTCGCACTCATACTTTGAATTCATTCAATACTTGATTCTTTGTTTCAACAGAAACTGATCATGAAGGGTTTGGTGGAACATTCGGAGATTTGGAGTTTCATGATGAAGAAGAAGATTTTCCTGATCACATGCTAATGACCATGAAGCAATACAAAATTTTAAATCAAAATTTAAACTCCATCATTCAATCTCAAGCTGATCTGGGCGGAGGTTCATCACTTTCAAGTTTGGAGATTGACTCAATGTTGAAGTTGTGTGAGTCAAGAATTATCAAGAAAGTGTCTGGTATGTTGAAAGCTTCTGAGACAATGCTTATGGAGAAAATTAATTTCACGGATCACACCAATGAACTTCGATTTAAACATCAAAGATCTGATTTTTTGAGTGAAGTGAAAGAACTAAGAAACGTCACAAAAGAACGACATGTTCTTTTTGTTCAGGAGGTTTAGAAAGTAAGGGAGGATGTGAACTTCAAAATTCAAGAGCTTCAAGAAGATATGCAAAAGGAAATTTTGTCAGTTCAAAATGATTATGCGTCCTTTTAATCAGAAGGTCAATATCATATGTGATGCTGTTACTCAATTTGTCAAATTATATGAAGGGTTAAGTCCACAAATCACTCAAATCTTCAAATCTGAAACTGAAAATTTTGAAGGAGTGATAAAGTTATTGAAGGAGTTGAAGGAGATTTCAACAACACCTGTTTCATCTCCGTTGATCACTCCAGAGTTTTTGTCACAAAAGTTTGTACAGTTCGAAGCTATTCTAAACAAGCAGCTTGCTCCATTACTTCGCATTTCAAGTCTTCTTCCCACAACAACTGCCCCTCCTGTTGTCACAGGGGTGAAAGGGGGAGAAAGGAAGTCAGAAGATGATGCGAAGGTTGTGGGCAAGGTTTTTCCAACAAACATCCCTTCAACAAAGCCAGTGGTTGTGTCTGCTCAACCAGTGATTTCAACAATTGTAACTTCGTTTCCAATTACACGAACAATTTCGAAAGGAATTGTAATTGGTAAACCTTTGGAGTCTGGTGGGAGTGGTTTGAAGCCAAAAGACGTAACTGAAATATTTGCTTTGAAAGACAAAGGCAAATCAATTCTTGTGGAAAAGTCCAAAGAAGAAAAGAAGACTGAGGTTGAAGCTGAAGTGGAGAAAATGAGGCTTGTTCAAAGCATCATGACACAGAGAGCTGGTGATCCGAAGGGCATGGATAAAGGTGATCCAGCAAAACAATACAACTATGAAACAATCGAAGTCACGGTTGCCTTTAATCACATGTACTCGTTTGAAAAGAAGCCAAAACAGAGTTATGTGGTTACAAACACTGATGCATGCCAGTTGGATTTCCCTATTAATGAGATGATGTTTATCATGCCTCAATTTAAAGCAGAAGGGAATTTCGAAGAAAAGGATGAAGGAACTCATATGAAGATTCGATTTCATGCAGTTCTTGGCAAAGCTCATGAGGATGTTTTGAAAACAAAATTCAAAACATCAAATATATTGTGGCCAGAGCGGATGGAAAAACACATGAATTCACCATTGCAGATTTTCCTCTGATGAACTTGTATGATCTTATACAAGTTGCATTCCTCCTTAAAGATAAATCTTTTTCATATCTGCAAAACACTGATCCAGAGGAATTTAAACTTGGAGTTGCTCACATCAAAATTTTCATTGAGAATTATGATGAGTGCCTTGCACTGACTGATGTGGAGCTGGCTACTGCGAAGGGGATGGAAATTAAAGTTCCAATGGCTGTTTTGTTGAATCAGACCGAGTTAAAGAAGTATGCTGATGGGGAAATATGTTTAAAGCCATTTGGTATAGTTTTTGGAGGAAAAGATAAGGATGGTAAAGCGAAGAGGTTTTTGTTTCAAGCTTATGAAGTGGAGAGATATTCGACATCTCAGTATACGAACTTTATTATTCGTATGAACCACTGTAAAAAGAACAATGAAGGAGACAAGAAGGAATTGAAGAAAATAATTTCATGGTACACTGAAGTTCGAAGAGTTTTGTTGTACTCCATAGCTTTGCTTACAAACTGAATACTTCGAATTTGATTACAAAGGGGGAGATTGTTAGGGTCGAATTGTTGTAATAGTCGAAGTTTGTATTTAGATTCTTCGAACATTTTTGTAATGTATTTTACTAGGGCATAATATTCGAAGCTTAATGTTTTTGTCCTTAGTATATTTTTGTACGCTTTCCTCTCCTATAAAAAGGAGTGGTTACTAGGTTCTTAGTAACGAAGTTTTTATAGAATATTCATTGTACTCTGTAAACTTTGCTGAAGTGTAATACGAGCCAAACAGATTATATTTACATTATGTGTTCAAATCTCGCACTCATACTTTGAATTCATTCAATACTTGATTCTTTGTTTCAACAGATGATGATGAACCACAAGAGGTAAACAAACCCTCTTCTTCAGATGACGATTTGATGATGTTTGATGAAGATGAAGAATCCAGTGGTTCTCATTACTCCACTACTAAGCCAAAGGAAAAGAAGAAGAAGAAGAAGCACGCGGTCACAAGAAAAGAATTTCTGAGTCTTCAGGCTAAGGTTGATCAAATCTTAGCTGCGGTCAAGCCAAATCAACCGCAACCAAAAGACAGCCCGGGACCGTAGTCCCTGATGGAAAGAATATAAAGATTGGAAACCAAAGAGAGAATGGTTGCGGATCGCATCTGTCTAAAGGATGAAATGGGAATCAGATCACTTGACAACAATCGTTAAGCTGATCATAAGGAGTTTATGGCTGCTACGGAATGCCTCATCTCTAAGGTTACCGTAATCAAAACCGACATTCAAGCAGCAATTGCGGATCAGGCCTCACATTCTGAGAAATTGATTGCTGAAACTCATACTGCTTATGATTCCGCAGTCTCCGTTCTCCAAACTACTATCAACAGAATGCAACGATCACTATCCACCAACTTCCATGGTCCGGAAATTCTTCAGCTCACCAAGGAGATTCACAAATTACTCTTCAATCCCTCCATTCCCAATAACCAACAATTGGCAGAAGAGCTCAAAGCTCAATTTCAAATGGTGTTTGACAAGGTTGATGGCCTTCGTTAATGGCTTGAGGAGGCTCCGGGTTTGAAATCCTCAAGAGGGGGAAGTGAAGAAGTCCATCACTCCGACCAATCCCTTTTACATCATGAAACTCCCCCAGTCTCTACTTAAAAAATACCCACACCGCAACCATCACCGCAACATGAAAAACAACTCTCACCGCAACCATCTCATCACAACTCCCCTCTTCATGTTGAAAATACTCCTGAAAAACCAGAAACTCCCTTGCACTTCAAGAATCTGGAGGAGTATATGTCGTATCCAAGCTCAAACGACTCTCCTGCCACTGCTCAAAGAAAAAGAGACTGGAAGGCAACTAAGCTGGCCGAAGAAGTATGGAGACTCTGTGGATTCGATACAGTTATGGATGAATCCTTGATAAATTCTTGGATTAATCCTCATAGAAGACTTCTTGATGATGACTATGTCCCTCATCTCACCTATGCGGAACCCCCCTCAGACGGCTACTGGGATGTCCCAATCTCACCGAATGCCAGATACTTCACTGTATTTGAGCAGTTCGACCGCAACCTTCCTGACGACAAAAGACTTCCTATGGAGTTCGAGAGACTTAGCCAATTCTATGCTAAGCATGCCTCTATAGTTGAACACATATGGTCTAACGATAGACCATTCGCAGTGAAGAATTACAAGATCCGGAAGTTCATGAAGGCTCAGTTCATCTAGTACACCCTGGCTAGGAGGGAGAACGACTACATCTGCACCCAGGCTGATTTTCCATGTATGAACCCTGAAGAAGTGTTTTTCATCGCCAAAGTTTTTCACCACAAGTCTGAGAAGCATCCGAAGATGAAGATCGCTCTTGAAAGGGCCAGTATCTTTCTTAAGGAAACAGTCTGTGACTTTGCAAAAAATAGATGCAGACATTCATCCCATCATCTCCAAGATTGCTGACTAGCCACCGCTTGACCCTGCACCCATGCCTACCGAAGGCTATGAAGAAATATCCTTAGGTGCAACCAACTATCCTGAGCTGGGAGTCATTTTCAAGAGGAAGACTGACAACGTCAATTATTTTATTCCTATGACTGCCATGCACCGTCTCACCAGAAAACAACTTGAGATCTGCCGCAACGTAGTTGAAAAATCCAAACATACCACCGCAGAGTTCATGTTTGAAATACTAAGAAGAATAAACTGGTTAGAGAACGTCAGGAAGTTTTGGTGGATCCTGATCAAGTTCCTTAAACTTGATAACTGATCAAAGCTAAAGAGGTCACTTACGGGGGAAATTGTTGAATAAAAAAAAGTGACCCTCTTGAACTTTAGCTACCGCAGCCTCCAAGCCACTGCAATCAAGCAATCTCATCATCAACTAGTCATCAGAAGTCTTTAGCACCGCAGTATTTATCTCTACTTAGTTTATTTTGTCTTTTCTATAAAACACTCTAATGTCCAGTATGCCTTGCATGGCTACTCTTAGAGTTGTAAATTTGTCTCTATAAATAGAGTTCATTTCTCATGTAATCTGTACCGATGTGAATCTCTCTTAAAATTCTAATACACATCTCAAAGTTCTTATTCTATCTTACTTATCAAATCTTCTTACTCTCATAATCAATCTCCATCTCTCTTCGGAGCAAGTCACTTGTGACTTAATCACTAAGCTAGATCTCATTTACTAACTTGGTTTGAATGCATTCCTTGTTATGAATCTGCTTATATGTATACTTGATATAACAATTGTTTTCATTTACATTTCTTTACTTTTCCGCATCTAACTCACTAACTTCTAACTCTTAATATTATTATTGAGCTAACAGATCCTTCGAGATTAACTATTCCGCCATATACTTGTTCTAACGATTTGTTCAAGTGTGTCTCAAAGTTTTTCTCTCAACAAAATATTTGTAGGTGCATACTTTTGTAGGCCCTTGGTTCATTACTTGGTTCGATCTTCCAGTTCCTTGACCATTTCCACTGCCATTGTTTCCATTATGAATATGAGCCAATGTTGTCGTGACCGTAGCCGATACTGCTGCCTAGAATGCAGCAGAGTTTACCTCCGACAGAGGCAGCAGTGGTGGTGGTGTCGTATTGTTGTCTCTACGTATCGGTTTTTGAGGCATCTTCTGTCATGGAACAGAAAGATGGTGAGTACATACCAGTCTATGGTTTTGGGTTCCTTTGGCATATAGCATTTTCGGTGGTTCAGTTGTGCATATAGGTGAATTTATACAATATCATGAAATAAGGAAAATAGAACACATAGCAGATAACAAAATCACAAATAAAATGTAGAACCATTTCATTAATGATAAAGTTTGTAGTACAATGCATGAAAATTCGCCTGTGTAAGGCGTACAGTACATAGAGAAAATAAAATCTGTCAGCATAACGGCTCTATGAGTAGTGTAGTCACTTAATCATAGAGTCGGTCCTTATTACAATAGTACATGAAAATAGAGAGGGTCCTATCGATAAGGGTGGTGATAATCAGATGCCAAAGTGACGCACCCAAAGCTCGACCAATTCACTCCTTTTGCTTTGCCCGAACTGCCCTAGCTTCAGCCGCAAAGAGTCATGGCTTCAGGTTGGCTACCTCTTCCTCTAGAGAGCATATACGGTCAATATTGCTCCCCTACACTATGTGCTCGTCTGGTATGATTCCTAAAGGGTATAGTTCACTATGGGTTTCTTAATGTGTTCTCCTTTCTCCGACTCCTCGTCAGATTCGCTATCATCATAGTCCAGCTCTGTATACTCTTAGGGCCGTGCTTCTGGATTTTCTTCTTGAACCATTTTAGGTTCTCCTTCAACCCATCCATTGGCCACTAAGGCTTGGTAGTAGAGGTCGCCTTGTGGAATTTCAGCCATGGTGCCTGTGCAAACATGGAGGCATGAGAAGCATGTAGAAATTATATATGCGGCAGCTATATGGTATCCCAAAATGCTCCTATAGTATTTTAATTGTTGATGCTAGAGTTTCTTAAAACTTTTTGGATACGAGATTGGTAAGTTTCTAGAGTTTTTGCCCACCATGATCACTCCCAAACACATGTTGGTCGTATTTTGAATAAATATAGTTGATCAGGCTATATCTATCCCCAATACGACTACATAACTGTCTGGGTTCAACCGCGATGTTCAATTCCTCCAAAGACTTTTATTGGTTCTTTTCGTGACCGTACCCTAAAATGCACACATAGGTATGTATTTTATTCTTGTATGATTAGATATGACAGTTCACTATAAACATTGTTCTGATACCAATCTATCACACCCCCGAACCAGACGGCGGAAACGTCCGGGGGTTGGTGATTTCATCTTGTAATATCATCACAGTGTATATAATTGAATCAAAGACAACATCATCATCACACATGAAATATAACAACCATCATAGCTTACATAAGTGTGTTTGTTTACAAATTACATTCCAAATATTAAATGTATGATGATAACAAAAATACAACAAAAATCCACATGTTGTTGATGACCAACCTGCTTAACGATTCCCTGAGAATACATGTTATTTTGAAAACGTCAACATATATAACGTTGGTGAGTTCATAAGCGTGTTTGTATAAAAAGTTTTGTATCATTTGTAAACACCAGAAAATCCGATATTTTCCGTAAAAATGGTTTGAGAGTTTCGTTTAAAATCTTGTATTAAAGCAAGTGTGTTCT
This sequence comes from Lactuca sativa, assembly GCF_002870075.4. Taxonomy (NCBI): domain Eukaryota; kingdom Viridiplantae; phylum Streptophyta; class Magnoliopsida; order Asterales; family Asteraceae; genus Lactuca; species Lactuca sativa. The sequence goes on along the minus strand of NC_056629.2, from coordinate 125,619,289 downwards.
TGTTTTTGACAGTGTATAAAATGAGTGTTCCAGAAAATCCGATATTTTATGTATGATGTATAAAGTCTAATGTATAGAGTATGTTTCCCAGAAATCCGATATTTTCTGCTTGTAAAAGAGTTGTGGTCTTAAAACCCTAAGACCCGAGTAGTATAATAAATGTATAATCCGTACAATGCATTAAGAGTATAGTATATGTATTCCGTAAATTTACAGTGTTTGTTAATCTCTATGTGAGTTGTTATAACCATGCTTGATGTGACTGATATGCTTGTCATGAAGTTCTTCAGGCGTCGCTTGTTTAAGGTAAGATATTTGTCACCCTAGACTGGCCTAGTCTAGTTGTAGCGAACAGCTTAGGTGTGGGGTTGTCAACCCTATATAGATCTTATACACAAACTCTCGCTCTCCCTCCAGGAGACTTTGGTTATAACTATAAGACTTACGGTTGTACACTAGGTAGGTACGGATGAAGGCACATCTCACAAGAGCCTTAACTAAGTTTACGTGAGTAGTGTATTACATTATTTACCGCTTTAAATAATGTTTCGAGTATGTATTTAATTAGAAAACATTGGTGATAAAATACCATTTGTTTTTATCAAAATTTCAAGTATTTAATGTTGTTAACCCGATTAGTATAAATTGTGTTGTAAGGCCCAATAAGAGGGTGAATGTGCGTATAAGGCCCAGTAACATGTAATAAGAACATAAAGCCCAATAAGCATGAAATGACTATGTAAGCCTAGTGAATGTGTAAATGAGTATAAAAGGCCAATTAAGCATGTAAATAGGTATTTAAGCCCAATGAACGTGTAAATGAGTATAGAAGGCCCAATAAGCATGTAAATAGGTATTTAAGGCCCAATAAACATGAAATGAATATATAATGCCCAATAAGCATGTAAATGGGTAATTAAGGCCCAATAAACATGTAAATAGGTATTTAAGGGCCAATAAACATGTAAATATGTATTTGAGGCCCATTTTGATAAAAAAATGACATTTTCGGCCCATTTTCTTTTTATAGAAATGACATTTTCGGCTCATTGAACAGAGAATTTACATTTTAGGTCAATCTTTATTCAAAATTACAATTTAAGTCCATAAAGGCCAAAAATTACATTTTAGGCTCATGAAACCGTGAATTTCTAAATAAGGCCCATTTTTATGAAAAATGACCATTTTAGCTCATTAAAACCGAGAAGGCCCAAAAGAAGCCCATTTTGTCAAAAATAACTCTTTTGACCCCTACAAAACCGTGAATCTCATAAAAATCCATTTTTATCCAAAAATAACTCTTTTGGTCCCTTTAAAACCGTAAGTCTCATAACATGGCTCACATTTTGCTTATTTGTCAAATTTGGCCCCTCATGAGGTTTTATTTAGTTTTCAAGTATTAACATGTTTTATACTTTCAACAATCATAATGAGTTACAATAAGTAACTTTTTTTGCTAATATTTTCAAGTTTTGAGGGATATATCGATTTTATGAGGGTTTTACACATATTCATAACATATTTGCACAACATATCACGAAAATACACACAAGCATGCATAAACACTTAGATTTAACACAAAACCAACTTGTATTCTCCCCCAAAACATGGTAAAACCGAACAAGGGGGTTTGAAGCTCACCTAGGTGATGGATCGATTTTTGATGAAGAAATGAAAGAAAGTGAAGGTGTTTCGGTCTTGGATGTTTCTTTAGATGACTTTTCGGATCCTAGAGAGTTCTAGGAGCATGATCACGAAAACAAGGTGTTCATGAGGAATGATCTAGCATAAAATGGGATATAACATCTTTAATATGAAGTAACATACCAAGAATGTGAAGCTTGAAGAGATCTTCTTGAGCTAACCCACACACAAACTCATGAAATTTGATGGAATGAATGGGTGAGTTTTCTTGTGCTAGAGGAGGAGAGTGTTTGAATGGGTTTGAAGTGAAGATGGTGGTGGGGAGGTGGCTTTGGCCGATCTTAAAAGAAGAGAGAAGAGAGAAAGAGAGAGAGAGAGAGAGATAGAGAGAGAGAGAGTAATGTGGTCCTTGCTTAGTGTTTAATCTTCTAATTGTCTAGATGTTTGTTGGGCAAAATGCATGGATTACCACCATGCAAAACTTAGGTGTCATCAAGTTTAAAGCAAATCAATTTTTTTTTATCTAAAATCGAGAATAGAGAGGGGATGAAAGAAAAGAACATTGGGCTTGGTCTTAAGATGCATCCGAAAACACATTGGCCCAATAGAGTTTTTTTCAGTCCATTGGGCCCTCATATGTGTTTACGGCCTATAATGATAAAAGGAATGGGTTTTTAGCCCAATAAGGCCCATGAAGAGTCTTATGGCCCAAAAATATATTGCTTAGTTAATGTGGGTCTAACTAGGGCCCAAATGAGGTTTCTTAGCCTAAAAGAATCAAGTTGAGGGTTTATTGGTCCATTAGGCCTAATAAGAGGATCTTGGTCCAATAAGAGTTTGAACCGGGAAGTTAGGGTTACAACCCAAAGATGAGTGAATGTAATGCATTGAATTAGGTTTGGAGATTCACGAGTGAGTTTTGATTCGAATAGTTGTTTTTGAATGAATAACATGTATAACATCATACTTAGGGTTACAAGATACATCGAAAGTTAGCTACACATGAACAAAATTTCCTAGCCCTTAAATGCTAGTTGTGACAGATGACCATGCTGGTCAATCATGCTGAGAAACCTGAGAAGTTCTTCGAATGAACTTTAAAAGGTGGTAGCAAAAGATGTTCTTCTATCTTACCACATTAAATCTTGCTAGATTCTTAACTGTAGAGGCTCCTCGAATGCCCGAAGGAGAAGGAGATGTGAAAGCTTTAACTGCTATTTATGCTTGGAAACATTCTTATTTCTTGTGTAGGAATTATGTTCTTAATGACCTTGTTGATTCAATTTATAATGTTTATTTTGTAACTAAGACAACCAAAGAACTACGGGACCCATTGGACAAAAAGTATAAAACTGAAGATGCCGGGACAAAGAAATTTATGGCTGCCCGATTTCTTGACTATAAAATGGTGGATGGCAAACTTGTTATGTCCCAAGTCCAAGAACTACAAGTCCTCCTACATGACATGCATGCTGAGGGTATGGGATTTAATGAGCCTTTTTCTGTTGCTTCCATGATTGAGAAGTTACTCCTTATTTGGGTTAATTTCAAGAATTACTTGAAACATAAGAGAAAGGAGATGTTCATTGAGGACCTTTTGTTTTCCTTCAAATTGAAGAGGACAATAAGATAGATCAAAAGAGTAGTTATACCCCTACTTCTGAGAAAGCTAATGTGGTGGAACATGTTCAAACTTCTGGATAGAACAAATCTGGAAAGGGAAATTCCAAAAGAAAGGCAAGGCTTCAAATTTAGGAGCCAAAGGTGGAACTTTTAAGAAAAAGTTTCAACGAAACTGCCATAACTATGACCAACGGCGTCATCGGGCTGCAAATAGCAAGCTTCCAAAGAAGGCTAAGGAGGCAAATGTTGAGGAGAAGTGTAACATCCCGATTTTCAAGACTAAAAATTTCGTTTTTAATTAAGTAAATTATAAAATCGTTTACGGAAAACATTGTTGATATCAAAATAAATCCATAAACCATCATAACATGTAAAAAAACATATCATAAAATAGTAATAAAATAAGAGTACAATCTCATAGATCTGAAAGTGCGCAATCCTGTGTGAATGTGATGTGCAGCTACCGCACTGACTCCTTCCCCTTTGCTGAAGAGGTACCTGAAACGAAACTAAAAACTATAAGCACGAAGCTTAGTGAGTTCCCCATCATACCACATACCATACAACAGCATAACATGCCAGACATATCTGGGTGTCGGCCTCCCTTTCGGTCTATTTCAACCGGATAACTACCTAGCATATTTGGGTGCTGGCCTCCCCTTCGGTCTATTCCAACCGGATAACTACCTAGCATATCTGGGTGCTGGCCTTTCCCTTCGGTCTATTTCAACCAGATATCAGGGACTATTTCACCCCTACCACTATCGTATAAGAACATAACATACTGGCACATAGAACATAAAAGATAATGGAACACCAAACAATTATCACACAGTCAATCATCTAACTACAATCTCCTACTAGTGGGTCGGCATTGTGGCCTTAGACCCACTTCTACTGGGAGGTAACTCACCTCGTAAACTGCATGTCAAATCTTGCGGAGGAAATTCCTAACAGTTGCTTCGATGACTCCCGGCTATCAGCGACACATAACACTCGATCAAAGTCTATAACATTACTTGGGGTAAAATGACCATTTTACCCCATGGTCTAATTTGAGAACATTCAAAAGATCTCACTTTAGCGCATTAAATCCAACGCACCCATGGCCCATCAAGTCTTCCTATAGGTCCATAAATGGCCCAATTGTCCAAATTGGGCCCAACCCTTCAAATGGGCCTTTTCGCAATTTCTACTAAGTCTTTTAGCCCAAAACAAAATAATCCCAAATGGCCCAATATGGCCCAAGGGCCCACCACTTCTAACTCCAGATTCCCAGGTCCAAAATTATGTTTTATAGTGGGCTATGAGGCCCAAAAGTCAAGGCCCAACCCTCTAAGGCCCAAAAACCCAAGGAATCCATTATGCACGTACGCACGACGTACCTAGCACGTACGCCCAGCGTACGCTGGTCTTGACCACATACGGGAAGTTGACGCAGTACGTGCGGTGTACCAAGGAGTACACCCAGCATACAAGCCAGCTTCCTTGGGACTTCATCCATGACCTAATCCATTAAGCCTTTATGTCAAAAATGTAGATCCAGGTCCTTTTAGACCTCTTGGACCATAAAGTCATGAACTTTATGTGATTGCATGCAAGGTTGGGGTAAAAACAAGATTTTGGTCCATTATTCCAACTTTATGACCATCTAGCCCTTGCATGGTTATGGCTTAACCACCAAGATCCGATTTGTATGACTCTAGGTGCTTCCAAGAGTCCAAAAGGACAGCTCTTAAGCTCTGGAACCAACAATACTCAAACACTCCCAACTATGGGGTCCAAAAAGGACATAAAAATCCCAAATAAACAAATCTAAGCATACAATGGTCAAGTATGGAGCTTGATACCTCAAAAGAGTCAGAAATGGTGTCAATCCTCTGGATCTACAAGCTCTTGGTGGATCCTTGCTCCTTCTTCAAGCTCCTTTCTTCTTATCTCACTAGAATAACACACAAACACTCTCAAATGGCTTTTAGAACACAAAGGCACACAAAGGGAGCTAGGGTTTTCGTGGTGGCTGGGTAAGAGTGAAGGGATGCTGAACCAACAGGGGTTATGTTCTTTATATAGGGAGCAACTATGATTTTTAGGGTTTAAGGATCTGCACACGTATGCTGGGCGAACTCCTGGTACGCTGGGTGTATGTGCTTGACCTCTGCGCTTCCTTTCCATGAGTACGTTGGGCGTACCCGACATTGTACGCCCCGCGTACACAACTCCCTCAGCCCACTAGCAAGGCCCAAATATCAAGCCCAACCCACACCACACCACACCTCAAGTATAATGAATAATAATACTTGGAAAATCTCGGATGCTATAAATCTCCCCCACTTGAATTAGACTTCGTCCTCGAAGTTCGTTGCTGCTACTGAAAACAACTCGGGATAGTGCTCTCTCATTTCATCCTCCGACTCCCAAGTCCATTTCGAGCCCTTGTGGTGTTGCCACTACATCTTCACTAGCTCTACTTCATTATTCCTCAGCGTCTTCGTCTTCCTATCTAGAATGGCTATTGGTTGCTCGATGTAGTTCAGACTATCATCCACTTGAATATCCTCAAGAGGTATTACTACAGAGTCGTCTACCAAGCATTTCCGCAGCTGGGAGACGTGAAAGGTGCTATGAATTTGGCTAAGCTCGGCTGGCTGATCCAACCTATATGCCACCTTGCCCACCCGGGTCTTAACCCTGAAAGGACCGATGTACCTAGGGCCCAACTTGCCCCGCTTCCTGAATGGAATGACGTCTTTCCAAGGTGACACCTTTAGGACTACCATATCCCCGACCTAGAACTCCCGGTCCGATCGATGCTTGTCGACATAACTTTTCTGCCGACTTTGAGCAGTCTGAAGCCTACTCCGAACTTGCTGGATCCTCTCTATAGTCTTGATCACTACTTCAGTACTCCCCATGACCCTCTGACCAACCTCACCCTAGCATATTGGGGTCCTGCACTTCCTCCTACACAACATTTTGAAAGGAGGGCGATCGATACTCGTGTGATAGTTGTTGTTGTAGGAGAACTCATCTAATGGAAGGTAGGTATCCCAACTACCACCGAAGTCTAGAACGCATGCCCGCAACATATCCTCTAGAGTCTGGATGGTCCGCTCACTCTGATCGTTCGTTTGCGGGTGGAACGTCGTGCTAAAGTGCAGGCGAGTACCTGTGACAACCATCAAAATTCGAGTCGGTTCTAGATTTGATAAACTAAGTTGTACGTGTAGGCACGACACATACTAGACTTAGAAACTAGAAACTTAGTTAAAACCAACTAGAAACTTGGAAACAATTAGAATCAATGGATAGTATACTTAGATTTCATATTGATATGTGAATTCAACAACTACTTAACTGTAATGAATATCCATATTTAGGTCACTCTTTGACTCGAACACCTTTTCATGAATCATATAAACACATCATGCACTTGACCTAGTGGTAGAAATTAGGTCCTAGTCTCGTTGGAACTTAAGTCAGAGTTGAAAGCTAGGACTAGTATACTTGATTCCTCAATTTCGCTTGAATCTCGGAATCACTACATACAATGCCAATAAACCGATAAAATAAGTTACAAACATTATTTATAACTATAAAATGAGTTATAATACTATAAGATAAACTGAAGTCTCAAAGATTCTATGGATTTTGATATCCAAAGATTTATTAAATCTCAAAACCCTAAAAGCCCTAAAACCTAAATTTTATAAAATTTAACATCAAGAATTCTATAAAAATAGTTATGAAACTTATAATATTATCTTAAAATAATTAAATTAAGGGAAATATAATCAAGGAAAATAAAATTTAAGTCATTAACATTCACCCTAAATTTATAAGTCAAAAATCAAGGTTTCATGAACAAAAATTAGGTTAGGGTGTATATTTTATAAAAAGTTTAATATTTTTATAAAAGAATTGAAATTTTTATAAAAGTAATAGAGAAAGAGGGTTTTATACCTCAAAAATTCGGATCCCTCTCTCCCCATCTCTCCCTCTCTCTCTCTTTCTCTCTCTCTCTCTCTCACACACACACACAAACTACTCATTTTCACTCACTCTTCACTCCACCCTTCATTTCTCTTTCACTCTCCTCTCTCTCACACTCCACCACCACTATTTTCTCTTCATCTCTCCATCAACCACGAAATTTTCCAGAAAATATAATCTCATAACACTCAAAACCTTCATCATCAAGTGTTGTTCTTGAGGTAATCACAAAACTTTCATTATCCCTTCACTTTTTCCTTCATAACTTTGTGTTTTCTTGCACTTTCTCCATCTTCTACTCCATTCTAATGAAAGATCACGAACACATAAACATACACACATACTCATGGTTTTTATAATGATGGTGGTAGGATTTCATCCAAAAACAACATGCATGTTGTAAATGGTGAATTCCAAGGACCTAAACCTAAGTCAAGATCATGAAAATGCACTTTTCTACATGTTTTTGTGGAAAATCACCACATGCACTCTAAGTTTTCTTTCAAAAATGATTTTTGAACATTTCAAACTCGTTAATGGTCTTCAAAACAACATGCATGTGATGATCTTCAAGCTTAGATGCTTGATGATCAAAGTTTGTTGTTAAAAGCTTTCAAATATGTTCATAAAAGATTTATTCCCAAATAAATATCTAAAACAACTTTTCTGATCAAATTGGATTTTTCCTAGAATTTCATCAACAAAATGAGATGTTCTACAAATGTTCAGAAAATAATTTGTCTTTTTCGAATTATTATATTTATTTCAATAAATTAGGGAAATAATTCATATAAAATAATTTTCGAGGTCTATAAATCCTAGGTAAATTCTTGGATGACCCCCAAGGTAAAGGATGACAACTCAGTGAGTTTCATCGATTTTTGTTACTGTTTGCTATGATTTTGAGTTTTCTTTTTATTTAATTGAAATAAATCATAAAACCACTTTAAGGAATGTGAAAAGGCTATATAAGATTTTTCACAGATCCTACCGAATGTGGAGTACTCAGAAAAATATTTTCAGAATTTTTCATAATGCATTCCTATTTTTCCCCTATTTTTGTATTTATAATGGACTAATAATGGGAAAAATATTTCTACTCATCCAAAATTCATGACAATTTCTCAGACTACCTTATAATATATTAGAACTCTAAATAAAAATGTGGATGATTTGTCTATTCAGTATGCTATTTTTCTTCTATTTTATAAGACTAAATACACTTAAATCAACAAAATCATATTACACTAAATAAAAATCACCATTGGGATTTTTCCCAGATTATTTATAATGTAAATAAAGTTAAAACTTTTTTTGGAAATTTACTTTAGCTGTTTAATTATTATTCTCCAATTAATGATTATTTAAGAGCATAAAACAAATAAAAATATAAGGACTAATTGAAAAATATCTTTTCTATTTTTCACATCTTCTAAATGTATGATAATGGTGTTACAAAAAATTTGGGCAGTTTTGGAATAATTTTTCTATTTATTTCAGTTTTTATTAGAATAAATGAACAAAAATCATAAAATCAGGTTAAACAGTTTAGAAATACAGTTTTAAATTTTTCCCAACTTAAGAATGTTGAATAACCGTAATACAAAAAGTTTGGGAAATTTTGGAAACTAGTTTCTATTTATTTCAATTTGTATTAAAATAAATGCACAAAAATCATAAAATTGGGTTAAACAGTTTAGAAATCCATTTTTATATTTTTCCCGGCTTAAGTATGTCTAATGCCAGTATCATTAAAAGTTAGGGATTTTTTATCATTTGGATGCTATTTTTCACGAATTTATATTGTTATGAAAGTTTAAAATTTTGGTAAAATAGTTAATCGTATAAAAAATTTAAAGGAAAATTTATGGAAGACCTCTATTGTGTTTAGAATCTAAATGAAAAGTTTGAGAATTTTTGGAAATTGTTTGACAATATTTTGGCTTTTTAAGAGCTTAAAACACATTTAAATGTGTTCAAATACCCTCAATTGATATTACAAAAAAAATCTGAAAAATTAATATCAAAAATTGTCTTAATCACATGAGTTATAAAACTTCACCCTTTCAGAAAAATGTTTGGAATTTATCAATATTAAATTTTGACACAATATTGAAATAATTCTCTTGTAGTAGCAAATATATTAGTGTTAGCTTTCTATTAGAGAGTCATTAGTGTATAGCATCGTGTATGAATCAATATTGGTACAAGTGAATCGTAGTTGAAAGCTTTCAAATATGTTCATAAAGGATTTATTCCCAAATAAATATCTAAAACAACTTTTCTGATCAAATTCGATTTTTCCTAGTATTCCATCAACAAAATGAGATGTTCTACAAATTTTTAGAAAATAATTTTTTTTTCGAATTATTATATTTATTTCAATAGATTAGGGCAATAATTCATATAAAATACTTCTGAGGTCTAAAAATCCTAGGTAAATTCGTGGATAACCCCTAAGGTAAAGGATGACAACTCACTGAGTTTCATCAATTTTGGTTACTGTTTGCAATGGTTTTGAATTTTCTTTTCATTTAATTCAAATAAATCATAAAACCAATTTAAGGAATGTGAAAAGGCTATATAAGATTTTTCGCAGATCCTACCGAATGCGGAGTACTTGGAAAAATATTTTCAGAATTTTTAATAATGCATTCCTATTTTTCCCCTATTTTTGTATTTATAATGGACTAATAATGAGAAAAATACTTCTATTTATCCAAAATTCATGACAATTTCCCAGACGATCTTATAATATATTAGAACTCTAAATAAAAATTTAGATGATTTTTCTATTTGGTATGCTATTTTCCTTTTATTTTATAAAATTAAATACACATAAATCCAAAAAATCGGATTACAGTATATAAAAATCACCATTGGGATTTTTCCCAGATTATTTACACTGTAAATAAAGTTTAAATTTCTTTTGGTAATTTACTGTAGCTGTTTAATAAATATTCTTCAATTAATGATTATTTAAGAGAAAAAAACAAATAAAAATAGAAAGACTAATTGAAAAATATATTTTTTATTTTTTACAGCTTCTAAATGTATAATAACAATGTGCAATTTTGGAAACAATTTTCTATTTATTTCAATTTTTATTAAAATAAATGAACAAAAATCATAAATTCAGGTTAAACAGTTTAGAAATACATTTTTATATTTTTACCAGCTTAAGAATGTTTAATAACATTAATAAAAAATGTTTGGGCAATTTTGGAAACTGTTTTCTATTTATTTCAGTTTTTATTAGAATAAATGCACAAAAATCATAAAATTGGGTTAAATAGTTTAGAAATCCATTTTTATATTTTTCCCAGCTTAAGTATGTCTAATGTCAGTAACATAAAAAGTCAAGGAATTTTTATCATTTGGATGCTATTTTTCACGAATTTATATTGTTATGAAGGCTTAAAATTTTCTGAAAAATAGTTAATCATATAAAAAATTTAAAAGAAAATTTATGGAAGACCTCTACTGTGTTTATAATCAAAATGAAAGGTTTGAGAATTTTGGAAACTGTTTGATACTATTTTGTCTTTTTAAGATCCTAAAACACATTTAAATGTGTCGAAATACTCTCAATTGATATTACAAAAAAAATCTGGAAAATTAATATCCAAAATTGTCTTAATCACATGTGTTATAAAAATTTACCATCATATAAAAATGTTTGTAACTTATCAATATTAATTTTTGACACAATATTGACATAATTCTATTGTAGTAGCAAATATACTAGTGTTAGCTTTCTACTAGAGAGTCATTAGTGTGTAACATCGTGTACGAATCAATAGTGGTACAAATGGATCGTAGTTGAAGGCACCATTTGCATCATCTCAATGCATATTGTGAGTATTTATGACTCCCTCTATTTTCAGTTTTTTGTTTTGGGGTGGAAAACATGTCTGAAAAACTATTGTTTTTTCGTTGTATTTAAAGTGATTTGTATCAAACTTGATTGCTATTTTATTGCTATATTTCTCGATGTATGTCTATGCGACACGAAACATGAGAACTTGTCATCTTAAGTCCCTTCCCTTACACTTTTCTCCAACCATTAACTCTCTGAGCCAATGATCATCGTGGATAGCGCTATTAGGAATTGACAACTCCTCACTCGCCTGATTGCTTGAGTGCATGATACCATATAATCTATGGAACGATAAGCATAGATCTTGATAGGGCATCAATCATAGGCTTGGTTGGGAACTCATTGTTTGCTCATACACATACAAACTTGTTATTTATTATGGCAATAAACTTGTTTATTAATTATAGCAATGAACTTTGTTTCTCATTACAACAACAAACTTTGTTTATGCAAACTTAATACTCATGTTTGCAATATATTTCTATTTATGGAAACTTTTTTCAAAACTTTGATTTCGATTCATGAAACCAAAATGTTTATTATCTTTTTATCTGTGAGTACTCACCAACTATTTTTATAGTTGACGCTCGTTTTACATGTTTTTTCAGGAATCATCGAGTAAGTGGCACTTAGGGACACATCACTGTTAGGAGCATTCGCATGTGTTGTATTCAAATTTTCATTGTAATTTCTTTTAAAAGTTGTTCAAACCCATTGTAATTTGTAATGATTTTTAATACTATAGTTGGTGTTGTCTTTTAACTTTTGCTATGAAACCCTTTATACTGCAAAGCCTCGTGTTTCCGCTTTAGCAGGGTGTGACAGTACCCAACTCGTCGTGAAACTTCTTCCAGAACATGGAAATAAACCGTACGTCTCGGTCTGAAATCACTGAAACTGGCACTCCGTGCCGAGCTACTACCTCTCGAATGTAGATATCGGCCAATTTCTCGGACGATATGCTCTCCTGGATTGGAATGAAGTGGGCACTCTTGGTCAATCGATCCACGATGACCCAAATCGAATCCACTCCCCATGCAGTCCTGGGAAGCTTGGTGATGATATCCATAGTAATATCTTCCCATTTCCACATGGGAATGTCTAACGGCTGCATCTTGCCATGTGGCCTCTGGTGCGACCTTCCTACAGGTCAAGCACCACTCTACGTACCAGGCGACGTCTCGTTTTATGCAGGGCCACCAGTAATCGGGTCGAAGATCTCTGTACATATTCGTCACCCAGGGATGAATGGAGAATTTGGATTTGTGCACATCCTCAATCAGAACCTGGTGCACACCCCCATGATAGGAAACCCATACTCTACGATGTAGTGTCAATAACCCCTGTTGTCGTAATCGAAGGAGGAAACATGCCCTACAATACGCTCGCTCTTCCAATGTTCCTCCGTCATAGCCTCCTGGTGGGCCTCTCGAATCCACTCCAACAGCGGAGTCACCACTGTCATCCTCATGCAGATGTCTCTGATCGGCGCTGCCTTGCGGCTAAGCGCATCGGCCACAACATTGGCTTTCCCCGGGTGGTAAAGGATCTCACCATTGTAATCCTTCACCACATCTAACCATTGACGCTGCCTCATGTTCTGATCCAGCTGGTCCACGAGGTACCTCAAACTCTTGTGATCCGTGTAGATGGTACAACAGACCCCATAGAGGTAGTGCCGCCAAATCTTGAGAGCGAAAACGACCGCCCCTAACTCCAAATCATGCGTTGGGTAGTTCGCCTCGTGAGGCTTCAGCTGCTTTGAGGCGTAGGCGATGACATGCCCTCTCTGCATCAAAACTGCACCCAAACCTGAAATGGACGCATCACAATACACCACGAAATCCTTCATGCCCTTGGGCAGGGCGAGGATCAACGCCTCGCACAGTCCTTGTCTCAACGTCTCAAACGTCTCCTGTTGCTCAGGCCCTCAACGAAAAACAACAGCTTTCTTTGTCAGCCGGGTTAGAGGTACAACTATCTTGGAGAAGTCTTGGATGAATCTCCGATAATAGCCTGCCAATCCGAGGAAATTCCGAATCTCAAATGGAGACTTCGGAACCTCCCATCTCATCACGGCCTTCACTTTGGCCAGGTCAACCAATATCCCGTTCTAGTTAACAAGGTGCCAAAGAAACTGCACCTCGCGCAACCAGAACTCACACGTGGAAAACTTGGCATACAAGCCATCCCTCCTCAAGGCATCCCAAACCTCTCGCAGATACTCCTCATGTTGCTCCTGCGTCTTGGAGTAAACCAAGATGCCGTCAATGAAAACTATCACTGACTGATCCAGCATCGGTCTGCACACACGGTTCATTAGGTCCGTGAATGCGGCAGGGGCGTTGGTGAGCCTGAAGGGCATCACCACGAACTCATAGTTCCCATAGCGAGTCCGGAAAGCAGTCTTTTGTATATCCTCATCGGTGGCCCTCATCTGATGGTAACCTGACCGCAAGTCCATCTTGGAAAACCAAGATGCTCCCTGAAGCTGGTCGAACAAGTCATCTATCCTTAGGAATGTGTAACGGTTCTTTACCGTTACCTTGTTCATCTCCCGGTAGTCTATGCACATGCGATGCGACCCCTCCTTCTTCTTGACAAACAAGATCGGGGCTCCCCAAGGCAAACTACTCAGCTTGATAAATCCTTTGTCTAACAACTCCTGCAGCTGCGTAGACAACTCATGCATTTCGGGAGGATCCAACCGATATGGTGCCTTGGCTATCGGAGCTGCACTAGGGACTAGGTCGATCCTGAACTCCACCTTGATGGGTTTTGAGCATTCTAACACTTCCTAAGTGTACATGCAACCCTAATAACCTTGGATCTATGTTTGTCTAATTATCATGCAAAGTTGAATTCCAAGGTTATATTCCTATCTAGCATACATGGGGAACAATTTTAACTTGAATCATAGATAGAATAACTTACCTTGTTGTTGCTTGTGTTCCTTGAAACCTTGTGAGCCTAGCACCCCAAGTGTGATGCCTCAAATGCTTCACACAACACCAAATGCTCTTGGAAAGACTCGTGAGATAATACACACTTCTCAAAATCGGCCAAGCCCTCTAGTTTCTCATGTCTAACTTGTGTAGCCAATTTTGTGGAGAATGGGACTCTTATATAGTGTTGACACATCTAGGGTTACACCATGTTAACCCTAATGTGTCATGACTCTTCATTTCCATGACCCATGGGTTTGTAACTCCCATGGAGCATCCATGGAGTATCCTATGGGTAGAACCCAACTTGATAATCCATGGAGCATTTTAGCCCACTATACAAGATATGGATGATTTACATAACCAACCCATATATTTAATTAGTTATCCTTTGATCACTTAATTAATTCCAAATTAATTCTTTGATCAACTAATTAAATAATATTATTAATATGTTAGAACTTATAATATATTAATAATCTCCAAGTGTTATTTCTCTCATTTAGTCTAACCAATTGCATGGTGCCATGCAACCCAAATGGACCATGCCGGGTCGGGTCAAGTACAAGCCCGAAATAGTTATGGACTTAGACACCTTATCCAACAGTCTCCCACTTGGATAAGTCTAATAACTATATCTCTGGTACTTCAGGAACCGACCGGCAATCGTAGCTCTTTCAAGGTCTCTCGGAACTGAGAAGATGATGATACGCCATTTAAGATAAGTGATCATATAATCCTCCGTTCTAGATATCAGCCGGACAAATACATGGAACAATGTCTTACTTATTGTCCAGCAGTTTGTTTCCCGATTTCCGATTTGTTTGACATAGAACTTAATTGAACACATCAACTTAGTTCTGACCGGGCCTGGTACATGGGTCAAAACAAAATCATCGAGGGGCCCAGATATCAGCTTCTAATCCAAGAAGGAACAGATAAACTTCGACTCATATGTTTGTTCTACCACTCATTGAATTACACACAAAAGTACGTTTTATAACATCGAGTTACCAATGCGGTTTCGTACAGTCAATGCATAACCAACTTGTAAGTAACAAATCATATCTCTAGGTTTGAAGACTTATATGATATTACCGTCTCACGATCACTCGAGATAGAATTCCATGAAGTGATTCCAGTGAGCGTGGGTTGAGTCCAATGCTCAGAACTTATGAGCACTCATGATTGTTGTAGCCTTGTCCAAGACCTCTACAACCAAACATGACAGTCTTGATTCATATCTACTTCCAACATATGACCGACTGTGGAGGTTTGAATAATATGTTATACCAAACAAAATTATTCTGGAAGTCAAAACATGCAAAAGAAATATAGTAAACGATCGACAAGAGATAGTAACACTTTACTCATAAATAAAATACTTTTTATTCATCATCAAATGTCAATTACACTTTACAAATTTCGAGATTATCTAACTACTAAATCTAATATCATCCTTCAGCCCTATGCTCCGAGCATGCTGAAGATGCTTAACCCGAGTCAGTCCCTTTGTGAGGGGATCTGCCGGATTCTCATCTGATGATACCCTCTTTGCCACGAGGTGTCCTTCTTCGATCCGATGTCTAATGAAATGGTATTTTCTGTCGATGTGCCTGGATCTACCATGATCCCTTGGTTCCTTGGCTAAGGCAACAGCACTTTCACTATCACAGAAAATTTCCATTGGCTCTTTAATAGCTGGTACAACTCCAAGGTCTCCAATGAAGTTCTTCAGCCATATCGCCTCATTTGCTGCCTCGCTAGCTGCAATATACTCTGATTCACAAGTAGAATCAGCCACTGTCTCTTGCTTGGAACTCTTCCAAGAAATTGCTCCTCCGTTTAGGGTAAAGACCCAGCCCGACTGAGAGCGGAAATTATCCCTATCAGTCTGGAAGCTAGCATCACTATACCCTACAACTCTCAAGTCATCACTCCCACCGAGGGTAAGAACCCAGTCCTTAGTCCTCCGTAGGTACTTGAGGATATTCTTTACCGCAGTCCAGTGTGCCTTGCCAGGGTTCGCCTGATACCTGCTAACCATGCTCAAGGCAAAAGCTACATCGGGTCGAGTACACGTCATAGCATACATGATCGATCCTACAGCCGAAGCGTAAGGTGTTCGACTCATTTCTGCTATCTCAGCCTCAGTGCTAGGGCTTTGTGTCTTACTCAATCTGGTGTTACTCTGGATGGGTAACTCTCCTTTCTTGGAATCCTGCATGCTGAATCTCTTCAGCACCTTATCCAAGTAGGTACTCTGACTAAGTCCAATTAGTCTTTTACTCCGATCTCTCAAGATTCTTATCCCTAAAATATAGGCAGCTTCACCAAGGTCCTTCATAGCGAAACACTTCCCAAGCCAGGACTTTACTTCCTGCAGGGTTGGAATGTCGTTTCCTATGAGTAGTATGTCATCCACATACAATACCAAAAAGCTAACTATACTCCCACTAGCCTTGACATACACACAAGATTCATCTTCATTCCTAGAAAAGCCAAATTCCTTGACCTTTTTATCAAAGCAAAGATTCCATCTGCGAGGTGCTTGCTTCAATCCATAAATGGATTTCTCAAGCTTACACACTCTATTAGGGTACTCGTTGCTGACAAAACCCTCTGGCTGACTCATGTAAACATCTTCAGCCAACTTTCCATTAAGGAAAGCGGTTTTGACATCCATCTGCCATATTTCATAATCATGAAATGCAGCTATGGCTAACAGAACCCGAATAGACTTAATCTTGGCTACTGGAGAAAAGGTCTCATCATAATCCACTCCAGGAATTTGAGAGAAGCCCTTTGCAACCAGTCTAGCCTTATAAGTGTGTACTTTACCATCCATGTCGGTCTTCTTCTTGAAGACCCATTTGCACCCTACTGTCTTGCGACCTGGTACATTTTTAACCAAGTTCCAAACTTGATTGTCATACATGGATTGTATCTCGCTATCCATAGCCTCTTTCCATTTAGCAGACTCGGGGCCTGCCATGGCTTCCTCGTAGCTGTTAGGGTCATCTTGACTTACTAGTGTCTCATCACTAATAAGTGTCTCACCTTCTGCAGTAATATGGAATCCATAGTAATGCTCAGGTGCACTCCTAACTCTCGTGGAACGTCTCAGAGGTACAGATTTGTCAATTTGCTCAACAGGAGTTTCCTCCTCAAGTTGAGGGCTAGAGTTTGAAGTTCCTTCACCGCTTGATTCTTGAATTTCTTCAAGATCAATTTGCCTCCCACTGTCTCCTTGGCTTATAAACTCTCTTTCTCGAAAGACTCTTCTTCTTGCTACAAAGACCACATTGTCACTAGGTCTGTAGAAGAGGTAACCAAAGGATCGCTGTGGGTAACCGATGAAAATACACCTCTCGCTTCGAGGTTCGAGCTTATCATGAGTCTTGCGTCTCACGAAAGCCTCACAACCCCAAATCTTGATGTGGTCTAGTTTAGGTACTTTACCAGTCCACATCTCGTGAGGAGTTTTGGCAACTTTCTTTGTAGGGACTAGATTAAGAATATGGGCGGCAGTCTCTAAGGCATACCCCCCGAATGAGATTGGTAGCGTAGCTCGACTCATCATGGAACGAACCATATCCAACAAGGTTCGATTACGCCTCTCAGCCACACCATTCAACTGTGGTGTCCTGGGAGGTGTCAATTGTGAGACTATCCCACATTCCCTTAGATAGTCGAGGAACTCTGAACTAAGATACTCACCACCACGATCGGATCGAAGCATCTTAATGTTCCTGCCCAATTAATTCTCTACTTCCTGTTTAAATTCCTTAAACCTCTCGAAAGTCTCTGACTTATGCTTGATCAAGTAGACATATCCATATCTACTATAATCATCAGTAAAAGTCAAATAATAACGATTAGCATCCCTTGTGGCATGTTTGAATGGTCCACACACATCCGTGTGTATAAGGTCCAACAAACCTTCACCCCTCTCACACGAACCTGTGAAGGGTGACTTTGTCATTTTTCCAAGTAAGCATGATTCGCAACTATCATCTGACTTTAGGTCAAACGACTCCAAGACTCCATCCTTTTGGAGTTGGCCTATGCGTTTCTTGCTTATATGTCCAAGACGACAATGCCATAATGATGCTTTATCCAAGTTATTATTAGTAGAATCAATACACAAAACATTATTTCCTAAGTTATCTACAACAGACACAGCTTCATACACACCATCACAAGGTAATGCTTTAAAATAAAGAACATTATTAAAGAAAGCATCAATAGAACCAACTTCATTATTAAATGAAAAGGTAAACCCTTGTTTGTACAAAGCATGGAAGGAAATAATATTTCTTGCCATTCCTGGCGAATAACAACACTTATTCAAATCTAAACTAAACCCACTACTTAGCGATAAAGTATAAACTCCAATCTTGGTAACAGGTATAGCTTTCCTATTCCCCATGATCAAGTTTATCCTTCCTTGCTCCACATTCTCACTTCTTCTTAGTCCCTGCAAGTCACAACAAATATGAATACCACAACCGGTATCAAGGACCCAAGAATTAGAATGGGGTGAGTTATTAGAAATGATAGTGTAAATACCTGCATGGTTGGGTTTAACTTTCCCATCCTTCACATCTTGCTGGTATTTTGGGCAGTTCCGCTTCCAATGAGCCTTTTCATGGCAATAGAAGCATTCAGCCTCTTTTGGGTCAGAAGAAGGGGTAATGAAACCTTTCTTGGTTCCACTTGAAGAAGAGCCATCAAGGGTCCGAACCTTGGTACCCTTAGAAGAGCTCTTTCTCTTCCTCCCTCGACTTTTTCCGATTGCCAAAACCGGAGTAGAGTTTTGAGTAGGAGTGATAGCAACCGACTTCCCCTTAAGACCTGTTTCTGCGGTCTTGAGAAGTCCCTGAAGTTTGCTGAGGGTGACTTCTTCCTTGTTCATGTGATATGTCATGCGGAATTGATCATAGCACGATGGTAAGGAATGCAAAATAATATCTATTGCAAGATCCTCCGGGAAGTTCACATTAAGCTTCAGCAAACGATCCACATACCTTTGCATTTTCTGCATGTGGCTCGTGACGGATTCCCCGTCCTTCATCATGGTTGTTATCATGGAGCAGATGATTTCATACCTCTCTTGTCGTGCACTTTGATGGTATCTTTCCATCAAATCTTGGTGCATGTCATAAGGGTAGAAATCCTCATAAGACTTTTGGAGTTCCGCTGTCATCGTGGCCATCATGATGCAAGCCACTTTCGTAGCATCCCTTTCATGTGCCCGAAATTCAGCGATCTCCTGAGGAGTTGCAGTGGACTCATTAATCTCCTTTAAGCTCCTTGTCAAGGACATATTCTTTGTCCTCGTAGCGGGTAATCATTCTGATGTTTCTGATCCACTCATTGAAGTTGGATCCATCAAAGGTGACTTTCCCACACAAGTTCATGAGGGAAAAGGAGCCATTAGGATTAGAGCCAGAAGCATTGTTGAAAGACATCTGAAGAAAAGAGGACAAGATTAGTTTAGATATATGAGAGTCCTTAATAAAACACCCAAATGTAATATTAAGGCTAGGATCCAATCACAATATAATATAACTTAGAAGAGGTATGCCGTAATCTAAGCTATATCATATTTGAAAGGTAGGTGAATGACGATTCACCAATTTCCACCACGAAAACCGCAATATTTTAGTATTAGGTTTTTGAATGGTTCTTAGAAATTCCTAGATTCTTTGAGATTCAATGAACTTTTCAAAGGCATGTTTCAATCTCGAGTGTGCCCTCCAAGTTTTGTGACTGGGATACCGAGGATCACAAAACGAAGTGTGAAGTAACCATGCAAATCACTTGGTACCCTTAAAGTTTATCACTCAATCGATGTGCCGGTTAACCACACACGCTCCATCGATACTATAATAAACCCTAAGTCACCCTTTACCTACCTTGTTAAGTCCAAGTTAGTGTGCCGGTTAACCACACACGCTCCACCAACGACTTAATCAAAGTGTAAAGTGTAATTTCATGGAATAGCACCTTATTCACATTTTTCCTAAAGTAACTAAGATTGGGAATTTAATAAAACATTTAGTTACTTTATAATATTCATCATACTTTGAATGAGAATTAATAAGTCCTTGTCTTACCCATTCGGCTAACGACCCTCCACCGATCAAGCAAGCGGTGGGTGAGAGTGGACACCCATTAAGTCACCATTTTATAGGCAACAACCTTATACCCACCTTATAGACCGGCTTCGTGAATGAGGCGTACTAGCGGTAAGACGACTTTGTTCTTATACATATATATATAATTATTAAATCATAATAATATAAGTATAAGGGTTGAATTTTAACTTTTAAAATTCTAGGGGTTGGAACTAAAGTTTTAGCTTAACTTTACTTGTTCCAAAACTTGAGGGCAAGTTTTGTAAACTTTCAAAACTTTTCATTTCTTGTAACTTATGAGTTTAATAGAGTAATAAAATGAGGACTTTTCATTTTTCCTAACTCTTGTGTTCTTTTAATGGTTTTTAATCCAAGAGACTTTTGGTTTTCCATAACTTGAGGACAAGTTATGGACTCCATTAAAACACATTATGATCATGAATTAATCTACCACATAGGTTACAAATAATTCCTATGATCATCTAAACATCATAAGAACAAGAATATGAATATGAACACTTTCAAAAATCAAAATCACATTTAATCTTTGTAATTTTGATAACTAGTTGTTGTAAATGAGTTAGAAAAGACATTACACCTTCTAAAATAAGTTTTCAAGTACCAAAACATTTTAGGGTAATGATTCTAATCCATTTCCAGCAACTCAAGTCGAAATTCTGCACTCTGTCGACCCTACTCGCCGAGTGCAAAAACCTACTCGCCGAGTAGGTTGAAGATACACATGAACTCGACGAGTCCTCCCCATGGACTCGCCGAGTCCATCAGTCAGACAGCAAGATTTTCGACTTTCTTCAACTTTTAAGCACAAATAACAAACAAACAAGCCTAGGCTCTGATACCACTGATGGGTTTTGAGCATTCTAACACTTCCTAAGTGTACATGCAACCCTAATAACCTTGGATCTATGTTTGTCTAATTATCATGCAAAGTTGAATTCCAAGGTTATATTCCTATCTAGCATACATGGGGAACAATTTTAACTTGAATCATAGATAGAATAACTTACCTTGTTGTTGCTTGTGTTCCTTGAAACCTTGTGAGCCTAGCACCCCAAGTGTGATGCCTCAAATGCTTCACACAACACCAAATGCTCTTGGAAAGACTCGTGAGATAATACACACTTCTCAAAATCGGCCAAGCCCTCTAGTTTCTCATGTCTAACTTGTGTAGCCAATTTTGTGGAGAATGGGACTCTTATATAGTGTTGACACATCTAGGGTTACACCATGTTAACCCTAATGTGTCATGACTCTTCATTTCCATGACCCATGGGTTTGTAACTCCCATGGAGCATCCATGGAGTATCCTATGGGTAGAACCCAACTTGATAATCCATGGAGCATTTTAGCCCACTATACAAGATATGGATGATTTACATAACCAACCCATATATTTAATTAGTTATCCTTTGATCACTTAATTAATTCCAAATTAATTCTTTGATCAACTAATTAAATAATATTATTAATATGTTAGAACTTATAATATATTAATAATCTCCAAGTGTTATTTCTCTCATTTAGTCTAACCAATTGCATGGTGCCATGCAACCCAAATGGACCATGCCGGGTCGGGTCAAGTACAAGCCCGAAATAGTTATGGACTTAGACACCTTATCCAACACACCTATCGTTCTGGAGGTATCCCAGGCAGCTCCTCTGGTAATACATCCGCATAATCTTGCACCATCGGAACATCGCTTACCATTGCCTTACCCGCCTCCCGGGTATCCAAGACATCAGCGACATACCCAGTGCAACCCTGCTGTAGATAGCGCCTAGCCCTCACTGCTGAACATAAGGCTGGTCCGTGCTGTGGCCTCTTTCCCTGGATCACTAGCTCTCCTCCACTCGGGGTCCTGATCCAAACCAACTGTTGCGCGCAGTCAATCACTTCCCCGTTGGGGCTCAACCAATCCATGCCTATAATCACCTTGTTCCCATGCAACAGAACAGGAACCATGTCTACCAAGTAGCGCTCCTCGAATAGTCTCAGAACACAATATCTGAAAACCGCTGACGCTCGCACTAATCGGTCATCGACGATCTCAACCTCTAGAGGGAAATCCAACATGCCCGAAGGCTCAGGGAACCTCTTGCTAAGTGCAAGGGAGACAAATGATCGGGTAGCACCCGAATCGAACAACACCTGAACTAGTATACCGTTCACATGAAACGATCCTAGACCAAACATAAAACACATACATAATTATCATAGCAACACAAAATAAGAGCTATGGAGAAGAAGTCATACCCATCACCACATCGGGTGTGGTGCGTGCCTCCTCTGTAGTCAGCTGGAAGGCTCGGCTCCTCACCACTGGAGCCTCGGACTTGCCCTGCCGGCCATCAGTAATCCACAGGGTCGCTGGTGCTGGTGCCGCCACTGGCACTGCTGCTGCCAACCTTGAGCAATTGGCCTTTTTATGGCCTCGTTGGTTGCAGTGGAAACATAACATCTCTAATGACTGAATAGTGGGGGTAGGGGCAGTACAATCCCTGCTAAAATGCCTAGACTTGTCACATTTGTAGCAGCCCGATCCCCTTGACTTGCAGGGATCCTCATGTGGCTTGCCGCATTTCCCATAACAGCCCCGACCCTGCTGGCCCATCGACCTAGCGTCGAATCCCTTGGCTTTCTTTCCAAAAACCCCTGTGACCTGCTTAGACTACGACTTCCTCTTCCAGAGGTGCTCAATGTCAATCTCTCTCTCTCTCTCTCTCTCTCTCTCTCGCCCTCGCAATCATATCATCTAAGGTCGGGTATGCCGAGTAGCTGACATGCTTTCGGATGTCATCCCTCAACATGTCATGGTAGCGGGTCTTCTGCATCTCCTCATCCCCCGCATACTGAGGTACTAGTAAGGCCCTATCCCTGAACTTGGCGGTAACCTCCGCCACCGTCTCGTTCGTCTGCCACATATCCAAAAACTCCATGGCCAACTGCTGGAGTTCCACATCCGATGCAAAATCCGCCCTAAACCTGGTCATGAAGTCAGACCAGGTCATAGCCTCAATGGCAGAGGCTCCCAAGGAGTCACCCACCGACTCCCACTAATCCCTAGCCCGGACCCTCAAACATCCTGCAACGTATCGGACCTTCGACCCCTCAGGGCTGAAGCTAATCGACTGAGCAGACTCCATGTCTGTAATCCATCTCCTGGCGACTATAGGGTCTTTCACCCCATGGAAGTGTGGTGCACCACATCCCCTGAAGTCCTTAACGGACAATGTGCGAACCCCTAACAAGCCGAATGCCATGTCACTCTGAAATGCTCTGAGGCGATCCTCCATCAACTCGATGATCCCCTCCTTGATCGACCAAAAATCATAGGGGCGCCTCAAGGATGCCTCTTGTGATCTCAGATGCGATGAAATCGCATATCCCCTCATCAACTGGCTCAGCACCTGATCCCAAACCTGAACCTCCTCCTCCGTGACGTGTGATCATCACCATTCTACAACATAACATATAATCATCAGAATCATACATAACTCTCGGGAAGAATCATACACTCTATAGTTCCTTGATTCCGTATCAACCCTCTTGGACTTGGGTACGGATACTCTGCTTTCAGTAGTACGGTCCCATACTACCTCCCATATCTATTCGTACCTTCCTCAAGGATTACTTCAACTTCACCAAGTCCCTTCGACTATTGTTTCACTCTTTGCTAAACTCATCCTAGGCTCGCCCTAGGGTAGCTCTCCGACCTACTCTCCACCATCAGCTACATAAGGAACCCCTGTTACCCTTACTTGACCAGCTTGCGAATACCATTACATATTACTAAGACCAGATAATTATTTGAATGAAAGGTCCTACCCCACAATGGTTGGACTCAAACAAGAGTTGTTCAGTAGGGCCAGACCTAACCTTCTGAAATTATTTCGTCCCCGTAGTATGTAACTTAACGTATTCATTTACAAGTTAACTAAAGATAACTAGAGCTCCCAGAGCACAAAGCAACAACATTCGGGCATTGAGTAACACAATCCGACATACTCTATCCAAGCTATCATATAACTAACTAATCAAGATTATCTTGAAGCTCAATAAACACATATAGCAGGCATATCAGGCATCTTCCTAGATCCTCTAGCCCTATTCTAGCAGGAAATTCTCATACATATACAACAGGCATATAAGGCATCCTTCCTAGACCCTTAACCTTAATCTAGCATGATGATTTTTAGGGTTTAAGGATATGCACACGTATGTTGGGCGTATTCCTAGTACGCTAGGTGTATGTGCTTGACCTCCGCACTTCATTTCCATGAGTACGCTGGGCGTACCCGGTATTGTACGCCCCATGTACGCAACTCCCTCAGCCCACTAGCAAGGCCCAAATATCAAGCCCAACCCACACCACACCACACCTCAATTATAATGAATAATAATAATACCTGGAAAATCTCGGATGCTACAAGAGGATAACCAAAGATGTGTCTGACATCGATCTTGCAACAGTTATTTCTAAAGTAAATCTTGTGGAGTCCAATCCAAGGGAGTGGTGGATTGATATGGGAGCTACCCATCATGTTTGCTTGAATAGAGAATGGTTCAGAAACTTCAAGGTTGTGGATAATGGTGAAAAGCTGTTCATGGGAAACTCGACCACTTCTGATATCCAAGGTTTTGGCAAGATTGTGTTGAAGATGACGTCGGGAAGAGAGCTGACATTGAATGATGTGTTGTATGTACCCGAAATTCGTAACAATATTGTGTCAGATAAAACACCATACAAGTTATGGTCAGCTATAAAACTATCCTACAAATACCTTCGAGTGTGGGGGTGCGTTGCAAAGGTCATGGTACCTGCACCCAAGGTGGTTAAGATAGGACCCAAGACTATTGATTGCATATGTGTTGGATATGCACAAAACAATAGTGTGTATCGATTTCATGCGCATGACTCAAAAATTCCAGAAATTCACAAAGGCATACATCGTTCTTTGAGAATGTGTTTCCATGTCTTCATAAGGTTGAGACAAATGCTTCAAAGTTAATTGAGCATAATGAATACTCTTATGAAGCAGAAAAAGAGGAAGAAATAAAGCCCTGTAGAAGTAAAAGGGCACGAGTTGAGAAGTCATTTGGAGATGATTTCTACACTTACATGGTTGAAAGAGAGCATCAAACCTTTAAAGAGGCAGTCACCTCCTCAGAAGGACCTCAATGGAAAGAGGCAATTAAAATCGAAATCGATTCCATCTTGCAAAATCATACATGGGAGCTAGTGGATTTACCTCAAGGTTGCAAACCACTAGGATATAAATGGATTTTCAAGAAGAAAATGAAAGTGGATGGAGCCATTGACAAGTATAAGGAAAGACTAGTAATTAAAGGCTATAGACATAAAAGTGGCCTTGATTACTTTGATATGTACTCTCCTATCACACCTATTACATCCATTAGATTGGTACTTCCAATCGCTTCTATAAGAAATCTTGAACTACATCAAATGGATGTTAAAACAACTTTTCTAAACTGGGATTTAGAAGAAGAAATCTACACGGAACAACCAGAAGGGTATGGTGCCCCTGGAAAGAATCAAAGGTTTGAAAACTAGTGAAGTCATTATATGGATTGAAATAAGCCCCAAAACAATGGCATCAAAAGTTTGACCATGTGATGTTGGAAAATGGATACAAGATGAATGAATGTGACAAGTGTGTTTATGTTAAAAACACAAGTGAGGGTTATGTTATCTTGTGCCTTTATGTTGATGATATGCTTATTGTTGGTAGCAACGATAAAATGGTTCAATCAACAAAGGATATGCTAAAGGAAAGATTCGACATGAAAGATATGGGTTTGGTAGACGTCATCCTTGGTGTGAAGATTACAAGGAATGCAAATAGACTTACTTTAAATCAAACCCATTATGTGGATAAAATTCTTGAGAAGTTCAATGTAATGCCCGCAGATCTAGGCTAGTCAATTTTAAGATGATAAGCGTCAAAAATGACTTTTTAATAGAAGATTATTTAGAATAAATAATCTTAAGAAAGTCATATTATATGTCACAAGGGTTCCGTACATATAAATAACACGGATTTATTATATGTCACAAGGGTTCCGTACATATAAATAACACTGAAATCCGAGTTATAACGAAGAAGTTATGACCCGCCGAAGTTTTACGGCTAAACCGGTATGACACCGTGTAACGTAAAAAGTGTATTTTTGATAAAATAATTTTTAGCTTGAGCGAACTAAACAAAAGTTGTAGTATTCATTAAACTGAGAGTGTGCATCAGAAGAACGTCTAAATCTGACTTCGTATGAGGAAGTTATGATTTTTCTAAGATTTAGCACAATAGTGTACAGCCCGAAATTCGAATTTTAGATCGGTTGATTTTTAGCCAAAATAATCTAAACGAGAAATGAATATATCGTTAGTAGGAGTTAAACGATAAAAAGACAGTCGAAAACGGAGCTCGAATGCGAAAGATATGGAAGAAGCTTAGTCTCTACTCTTCAAGCGCGGCGAATTCGATACAGTTTTGTAAGTCTGAGATAGAATAAGAATTAGCCAACGAGATCTAAATAAAAGTTTTAGTACTCGTAAATACCAAAGTGTGGATATAAATAACATCGATAATAGAGCTCGTATGCGAAAGATGTGGACGAAACTTAGTCTATACTTTTCAAGCGCGGCGAATTCGATACAGTTTTGTAAATCTGAGATACAATGAGAATTAGCCAACGGGGTCTAAATGAAAGTTGTAGTACTCGTAAATACCAACACGTGGATATAAATAACATATAAAAAAAGGTAGTACGCGGAAGACATGGACAAATCTTTGGTAGATGAAAGAGGAGGGATGAAAGGGATATAAGTAAACATTGGCGACTATGAGACTTAGTGCCTAGACCCTGGCGACTATGAGACTTAGTGCCTAAGCCATGGTGACTATGAGACGTAGTGCGTATTGTATAAACCTTGCTGACTATGAGACTTAGTCCCTAAATCTTGCCGACTATGCGACGTAGTGCCTGTTGTATAAACCCTAGCGACTATGAAACTTAGTTCCTAAACCTTGGCGACTATACGACTTAGTGCCTGTTGAGTAAACCCTGGAAATGATGGATTTCGTGCTGACTTTTTAGGATGATCCTTACGAATGAATAAATGAGGAATAACTAATTCTTAGGGTAGACCCTAGTAAAGACGATAATGGGGATGGGTAATTGGGTCGATTGTTTGATGTTTAAACATAATAACTATATTATTGTGGGTTGAAAACCCTATGTACTCACCAGGTTTCCCAACCTGACCCACTCAAGCTTATTTGAATCACAGGTGCCGATACAAAGTTACATCACACTGAGAGATTAAAGAGGTGTAGATCACTAGTGTAAATGAACGTAACTTTCGATTATGCTTATGTTTCTGTATTGACAATGACATCCCAAATGTTATAAAATGAATAAAAATACATTTCTTCGGAACTGCTTTGATAATGTATTTATCATGTTTTACTGGGAACAAATTCCGCAACATTTTTATTAAAAGAAGTACTCTGATTTTTATAAAGTATAAACAAAATCCGTCTTTTCTAGCCGTGAAAAATGGGGATTTCACAGTTGGTATTAGAGCATTAGTTTAAGCGAACTAGGAAGAAGGATTCATTTATAGACTTCAACTTAGAATGCTAAGCGATGATCGTGAGGGGTGTGTCTAATGATTTTAGATAATACACCTTAATAGACACAAGCACTAGCTTATTTAGGGAAACTGTCTAACATGCTTTTATGTGCTAAATGATTTATGATATGCGTGATATGCATCGGATCTATGGTCTGTTGACGATCGGATCTGAAACTTTATGTATTCATATTTCTAATCGTTTAACTATGGTATTACAACCGCCATTTAACTTTTTGGAGTGATAGGGATATTTACACGTCGATCGGAAATAAAATATTTCCTATCTTAATTCTCGTCATTACACACCGGACCTCTGAATTGGTGTATAGATCAAAATGGCAAGAACTCGAAGTGGAGTCCAGAACGCAAATGGAAACAGGAATCAACCACCGGTGATTGAGCAATTACCTGTTGTAGTAACCGCTCTTGAGCCAATCAAGATGGCCAGAGTGCAAGCGTTGATCCAAATGATGTTGGATCATCAAATGAAGGAAACAAGGCATTTAGTTCAATAAAAGCAAGAGGAACTTACGATGCCTATTGAATAACCATATGGATAGTGTCGTATGGTGTAGCCTATTAGAGGCATAGTCTAGGGAGAACTTGAATACCTATGTAATCATTTAAAGGAGTAATATAAAACCTTCGTTTTGTTATCTAGTGTGTTAAGTTGTTATGTCATCTTCTTTTATAAGTAGGTGTGAATGGTAGTAGAGGCCTAAACTACCGGAAGCGCAAGACTCACACTTGCATAAGGGAAAGTCACAAGATTACCAAGGTGCTAGTAATTGATTCCGTTTTGTTCATGTATGTGATTACCATCGTTTCGGTAATGACTAAGAAGATGATTATTATTCTAAACCTAATGGTCATATCATGTCGAGTCCGACTAAGATGAGTATGTTACATGGTTCAGGGAACCAAGATTGATGTAGCATTTGACTTAAGTCAGAAGATTGAAGTGAAAGATAATTGAAGCGATCAATAGAAGTATCACAACCATTGTTAAGATTAGAAGCTTGTACCTAGAAGTGCTACATGCTAGAATGTGATTATATCACATTAGAAGATGAAGGAAGGTATATTCCATTATGTAATTTGACTTAAAAGACTTGAGTCTAAGCATTACATCATACGACGACATGTCATTAGAACATGTCCCTTTCGGTCTGTTACAGTAATCGAAGTAAAGACTGTTTCTGAAGGAGCAAGACTCTACAATAAGGATCGAGATTGTGACTTAAAGGTCACGATTGAAAGTCCAACGTGAGATAGAGAGTGGGTAGTCAATTTAGAGACAATAATCATCCTAAGGAGGAGATAATTGTAATGCATGTAGATCCGACTAGTCAATTTAGAGACGATAAGCGTCAAAAACGACTTTTTAATAGAAGATAATTTATAATAAATAATCTTAACCATGTTATATTATATGTCACAAGGGTTCCATACATATAAAGAACGCTGAAATCTGAGTTATAACGAAGAAGTTATGACTCGTCGAAGTTTTACGGCTAAACCCGCACAACACCACGTAACGTAAAAAGTGAATTTTTGATAAAATAATTTTTATCCTTAGCGATCTAAACAAAATTTGTAGTATTCAATAAACCAAGATCGTGCATAAAAAGAACGTCCAAATCTGACTTCGTATGAGGAAGTTATAATTTTTCTAAGATTTAGCCTATCAGTACACAACCCGAAATTCGAATTTTAGATTAGTCGATTTTTAGCCAAAGTAATCTAAAAATGAAATGAAGATATCGTTAATAGGAGTTAAACGATAAAAAGACAGTCGAAAACAGAGCTTGTATGCGAAAGATATGGATGAAGCTTAGTCTCTACTCTTCAAGCGCGGGGAATTCGATATAGTTTTGTAAGTCTGAGATAGAATAAGAATTTGCCAATGAGGTCTAAATGAAAGTTGTAGTACTCGTAAATACCAAAGTGTAGATATAAAGAACGTCAAGAATAGAGCTCGTATGCGAAATATATGGATGAAAATTAGTCTATACTCTTCAAGCGCGGCGAATTCGATACAGTTTTGCAAATCTGAGATACAATGAGAATTAGCCAACGAGGTCTAAATGAAAGTTGTAGTACTCATAAATACCAACTCGTGGATATAAATAACGTAGAAAATAGAGCTAGTACGCGGAAGACACAGACGGAACTTAGAGGCTATTCTACAATAAAATCCCTATAAATAAAGGATGAATCCTTCATATTTCTTCACACCATAAGCCTTTCTTTCTCTCTCTAACTTCTCACTAACTCCACCAAACCCCCAAAGGCTAGGGTACCTCCCTAGCACGAGAAGGAAGCCCCGGAGCTCCCGACGGCTCTGTGAAAAAGAGCTTTTCGGCTCAGAAACGTTGCTCCAGCAAAGCCCGTTTTTTAATAAAACCCGTTGTAAGTGTGCTATGCCTACCCTATTTTAAATATAGCTTTTATTTAAATATAGTAACGTTATTCGGACCTTATAATAATTATTTGGGCTATTATTATGAGTTATATAAGTGTCGTTATAATATCTTTTTAACCACTCGCAGTACGGGGAATCTGGTTTGAAAGGCTGCTTGGGTTGTTGGATTTCAGAAGTGCTATATGCCAAAATGGTCATACCCTCTGGTGTTTCATGTCTGGCCCCTGTCTGTACATAGTAGGTGAACAATATTTTTTAACGCTTATATGATAATAATAATACTAAGCGTATTAATTAGTTACGATGAACGTTAGACTAAAATCTAGTGGTAATGATACTAGGTTTTTCAAAGGAAAATTATTTTTAAGAAGCGAGGTGCTGTCTAAGCTCGAATTCATCACTTTAACAAGTGACTGCATAGTTACTTTCATCTTACACATAGATATGAAGTATTTTATATAAATTACGTGCTATGTGTGCATATAACATGTATACTTGTTATCAAAGTTGGATGAACGATTTTACACATGTTTTAAATGATTTAAACTGTATATGTAGTTTATATCTACGAATATGTTGGGTAAAACATGGGTAGATGAGCAAGGAGGGATGAAAGGGGATATAAGTAAGCATTGGTGACTATGAGACTTAGTGCCTAGACCCTGGCGACTATGAGACTTATTGCCTAAACCCTGGCGACTATGCGATGTACTGCATGTTGTATAAACCCTAGCGACAATGAGACTTAGTACCTAAACCCTGGCGACTACTCGACGTAGTGCCTATTGTATAAATCATGGCGACTATGAGACTTAGTGCCTAAACCATGGCGATTATGCAACTTAGTGCTTGTTGAGTAAACCCTAGCAATGATGGATTTCATGCAGATTCCTTAGGATGATCCTTAGGAATGAATGAACGAGGAATAGCTAATTCTTAGGGTAGATCCTTAAGAGTAAAGAAGATAAAGGGGATGGGTAATTGGGTCGATTGTTTGATGTTTAAACATAACTAGATGAGAATCATGCCCGCCCGTTGGCGCTGAGTCATTTTATTTTTTCTTTTTTCAGGTTTGGATGTTGGTCCAGCCTAGTACGAGGGATGTTCATATTAGTTACATAGCCCCAACTACATTAGCAACAGATGGTTTATATTAGCTCTATTTTTACCCCTCTAATTTTTCTTTCTTGTTTCTTTGGCCCCTCCAAGAAATAGAGATAATAAATGAAGGGGTCTTTGGTCCGAAAATTAATTTACTGTTTAAGAAAAATAGGCCATTAAATAAGATAAAAAAAGATGCAACCAACAGCCAGTCCTTCCGCTAACTCTAAATCATCTTCCATAGATTCATGTTCTATTTAGCAAGTATCCACAATTATCTAATTTACAATCATATTTAATGCTCACAATCTTGATGTTTCATAGCATATGAATATTCAATTTTTTTATAATCAATGTGAAATAGATAATGTACCTTGTAAAATTACATTCCAAGATCGTTATCTTGATCGAAGTCTAACATGAAATCAGTCAACTTTTAAGAATCGGAAATAGCTTCCTCCAATGTCATGTTGCCTTTCCTTGACAAATTTTGACCTATTTAACAAAAGAATTTCAATTATGGTTCAAATGGGTAAAATGAGAGAATACAGATTAAAAAGATTACCTATTGATTTGCAAAGGTCAGGAGCACTTTTCGAAATTAATTTTTTTTCCCTCATCAGCACTAATGTCAACAGATTTACCAGTAGATTTACTTATACCTTCATCATCACAAACTGTTGATTTGACATGTTTACAAAATGAAAACAGTGAAATGAGTAATTGAAAATAATACATTGAAGAAAAAAAAAACAATAATGGAGGCTTATTTAATACCTTTACTTTTTCAACCTTCTCTGATGCCAATCTTTTATCAATTTCATCCTTTGATGTTATATTTATATTCTGATAAATAACAGAAAAGTAAATGTTAGCTTAATCAATGAAAAATTATATATAAAAGCATTTATTTAAAAAAAGGTTAAGTTTACTAAAAGGACCCCTGTAATCAATCACTTGATGTGGATCTTCTATGTAGTTCACTATTGGATAAACCCAATCTCCACCCCATACTACAAAACCAAGGGCAAATTTGTAAAAAGTCTAATTATGATTTATGTATTAACTTAATAATTTGAAAACTTACTTTGCTTAATTTGATCTTCTCTGATCCTCATAGACAATGGATCTGTTTCAATCCGATGATCAGTTCCCAACATTATGTGATATTCAGTAGCACCCATTCTGAATTGTATACTAACATACTTTTTTCATCTCATTCCTCTTCACCATAGGTAGCTCCATCCAAGCCTATAGCAGTTAATTTCGGAATTTTTTGATTAAAAAAAACTTAAAAAAAATCATCCCAGTACCTTGTTTTCTTGTTCTCGAAACAACTACATCAATCATGTAATCAGCTAAAGCCTTAATAATCGACTTTATATCGAAGTTATGAAAATTACTTTATAAAAATTACCTTTTACGCCCACACAAAAGAGTATTCCAAGCACTAGTAAGAGCAGGGTCAACATGCCAAGATGCACCAAATCTCTCTTGTCCAATGATAAGCCATCTAAAAGGTGGTCTCTGATCATTAGCTAATACATCAAAATAGTCATCTGGGAATAGATTTGGCACATTGTAATCTTTTAATAAATCTGGTGCAACTTCTCCAAATTGCAATTACAAAGCCACATTTCTTTTAAAGTATCAATAGAAAATGGGGAGGTGGAGAAATAAATGAGAGTAAGAAAATGTACATTGTCATAAAAAATGCATAGGGGATCCTCATTATGTTGTTCTTGCATGTAGGACACATAATCCTCAAACTTCATGGATAGTTTTTTAGCACTTCTTTGAGAGACTCTGAAAGGTGTAGTTCCATATTTGAGTAATAGTTTTTCTGGAGTCCAGGTTTTTCTTGCAGCCCAAGTATCAGCCAATATAGAAATTAGAGCATGCATGGAGCAAGATAGCATAACTTTCTGAATCAAATAATATAAAAATACAAGTTCAGATAACTTTTTGAATTAAATGAATGACTTACAGGTTTTTGTGCATCATATTGTTGAAGGAACTCATCTGGTTGAATGTCTGTCTTTCTTTCAAAATTTCCTTGATCAAAAGCAAACCCATTTAACTGAGTATAGCAACGATATAATCTCTTATACAAGAATAAAGAATTAAACCATGTAACATTTAGTAAAGCAACCAAAGTGTTGAATTGAAAAGTATGACATGTGATAGAATTGAATACCATCAAAGTGTAGTGGTTTTCTGCAAGGATCATCATCACATTTACTCAGAACTTGAAGTCTGCAGCTCATATTAGGCGTGTTATTAATATCATATAAATTGAATTAAAGCAAAAGGAAATTCTGAAAGCATACCTATGCAGTGTTGTCCTCTTCCAGGATCCTTTGTACTGAAGCTCACGATTTTCATTATTAAGGAATAAGTTCATCCACAAAGGTTCTTCATTGCAGAGGATATACATCACACTGCAAATCATAACCCTAATTAAGCAGATTTAATCTCACTTAATTAATTCTTACTCTATGAACTTAGCAAGACAGTGACAAGAGAACTAGTTTGTAAAAATTGTTATAAAACTTTAAAAAGTATGCAGTAAGATCTTTGATAGATCTAAGTTCAGTTTTTGTCAACGTATGGAAAACTTGAAAGGAATACGCAAATCACACTAGCGAATTGCCTATTGTTTGAAGATCACAATAGGCATTCATTCTAATCATAATCATTAATGAAGCCCATATGTAAGCTCATCCACAAATATCTCCCAAATTAGTAAGCTTTTCTTACTTCTATAAACATAATATACATCGGAATTACGAATTTGGAAGAAAAGGACAAGAAATTTAACAACCTGCTAGCACAAGCAAGACGAGCGACATCACGAGGTGAGAGCAAAGTCAGTGTCGAACAAACGATTTCATCCAGAAGGACATGGAAACCTACAAGAGCATCAGGTCTCCGACCTCTCAGAACAACTTGAGCTTGCGAATTCGCGTCCACCTCCATTGATCGCCTCCTTAATACCAAAACTCAATAGGGGTTTTAATTACTCTCTATAACTACTTTCTCAACTCGTATCTATATTGTAATCGAAAAGGGCGCGATTCCTGCTTAATGTTTACGCAATTGTGCGGTGGCGCATAGGCTAATTTTTCTATTTTCCTTAATCGAGGATTCGCCGCGTGCGGCGGAGGATCAAATTCCCATTGACGTAACCCGTAAGTGACAAACACGGAGCTAGAAAGTTGTTGATTATTGCAATTCTTCCGAGGTATAACCCCCTCTGGTATGGGAGGTAACAGAGCAGCCATCAGACGTTAAATTGTTGTTGACTCCTCAGAACGGCTTCAATAGGAGCAGTATATCCCACCTATACAAGCACAAAAATTTTAAAATCCACTAAAGCAAGAGATAATTTTGAATTTAGGGCAAAATAGATGAGCAATAGATATTGGCATACAGAAGGAGGTTATCTAGCGTTGGTCTAAGCGGAGGTGAAGCAGCAGAGCGATGAAGATAGGAGAGCAGGGTTATCGAGTGATATCTAAGAATGGGAGCTTTCATAATGAGAATAGATCTAATCACAGGAAAAAGATAACGAATGATTTCCATGGCGGTGCAACATCTGATTGGGTGGAAGAGGCGGTGGTGGGAAAAGTGGGATAAGAAGGAAGAGAAGAATACGATTTATTGTGGCGTTTGAATGAGAAGAAGAAGTTGGGTGGCAAAAAATGAAAGAGAAAAAACTTTCTTGTTCTTCACTATTTTAACAATTAATAGTATAAATAATATTTATATTATTGTGGGTTGAAAACTCTATGTACTCACCAGGTTTCCCAACCTAACCCACTCAAGCTTATTTGAATCACAGGTGCCGATACGAAGTTACATTACACTGAGAGATTAAAGAGGTGTAGATCACTAGTGTAAATGAACGTAAGTTCCGTTTATGCTTATGTTTCTGTATTGACAATGACATCCTAAATGTTTTAAAATGAATAAAAATACATTTCTTCGAAAATGCTTTTATAACGTATTTATCATGTTTTACTGGGAACAAATTCCGCAACATTTTTATTAACAGAAGTACTCTGATTTTTATAAAGCATAAACAAAACCGGTATTTTCTGGCCATGAAAAATGGGGATTTCACAGTTGGTATCAGAGTTTTTTTTTAAGCGAACTAGGAATAAGGATTTATTTCTAGACTTAAACTTAGAATGCTAAGCGATGATCGTGAGGGGTGTGTCTAATAAATTTTCGTAATACACCTTAATAGACACAAGCACCAGCTTATTTAGGGAAAATACCTAACATGCTTTTATGTGCTAAATGATTTATGATATGCATGATATGCATCAAATCTATGGTCTGTTGCCGACCGGATCTGGAAACTTTATGTGTTTAGATTTCTAATCATTTAACTACGGTATTAGAACTGTCATGTAACTTTTCAGAGTGATAGGGAGATTTACACGTCGATCGTAAATAAAATCTTTCCTATCTTAATTCTCGTCATTACACACCGAACGTCTGAATTACTGTATAGATCAAAATGGCAAGAACCTGAAGTGGATTCGGGAACACAAATGGAAACAAGAATCAACCACCAGTGATTGAGCAAATACCTATTGTAGTAACCGCTCCTAAGCCAATCAGGATGGCTGGAGTGCAAGCGTTGATCCAAATGATGTTGGATCATCAAATGGAGGAAACAAGGCATTTACTTCAACAAAATCGAGAGGAACTTACAATGCCTATTGAACAGCTCGAGCTGAATGACGGGCAGTTTGAGGAAGGGAACGACAGCTGGACCGTTGGTCAATCTGATCCACCGGTGATTAGGAGGAACAATCAGGATGACGGATTCGAGTGGAATGGATGCAAGTACAAAGATTTTCTTACTTGCAAGCCATCAACTTTCACTGGAAGGAAGATCCGATC
Source organism: Lactuca sativa (assembly GCF_002870075.4). Taxonomy (NCBI): domain Eukaryota; kingdom Viridiplantae; phylum Streptophyta; class Magnoliopsida; order Asterales; family Asteraceae; genus Lactuca; species Lactuca sativa. The sequence continues at coordinate 125,582,939 of NC_056629.2, read as the reverse complement.
GGATTCATCGATTGGATCTTGGAGATGGAATTAGCCTTCATTAGATGTGGTTGCAAAGGCAAGCTAGAAACCACATTTGCAGTACGTCAATTCAGAGGAGGCGATGTTCGCTGGTGGAACACCCTGGGGAAGACTCTAAGCCCCAATGAGCCCATGCAACTGACTTGGTCAAAGTTTTTGGTGCATTTCAAGATCAAGTACTCCTCAGCCTAACATTTGAGCGAGCTAGAAAACCAATTCCGGACTTTGAAGAAAACTAGCATGTCCATCGATGAATACACCAACAACTTCTCCGATAAAATGGAATTTGCCTTGCGCCTTGTCCCAGACGAGCTGACGAAAATTGAAAAGTATGCAAAGGGACTTCCATGGGAGTATGCGGTGCCAGTACGCCAGACACCTACTCTTAAGGCGGCTATCTGGGCTGCTAAGTCTGTAGAAGATATGATCAAGAGTAGAGCCGCCAACAAGGTCGAAGTTGACAAGAAACGGAAGCATGAGGTATCTTCAACGACCAACAAAGAAAGCAAATTCTCAATATTTGGAGGTGGAGGGGAAGCTAAGTGGTGCGAGGGGTGTAAAAAGAAACACTTCGAGAAGTGTAGCGAGGAGATGACTTGCTACAAATGTGGAAAGACAGGGGATTACACCAACAAGTGCGCACCCAACAAAAAGGTGTGCTACGGATGTAACAAAGAAGGACATATTTCTAGAGAGTTCCCAAAGAAAAACGAGGCAGCGAGGCCAAACACACCACCAAATCCAAGGGAATTCCACATGATCCTTGACGAAGCAGAAAACAACGCAATGAATCGAGGATGTGGACTTCATCAAGTTATGCAGCAACCATATGGATAGTGTCGTATGGTGTTGCCTATTAGAGGCATAGTCTAGGGTTAACTTGAATACCTACGTAATCATTTAAAAGAGTAATATAAAACCTTCGTTTTGTTATCTGTTGTGTTAAGTTGTTATGTGATCTTCTTGTATGGTGACTTGGAAAGTTGCGAGACAATACTTGGGACGAGTATGAGTAGGTGTGAATGGTAGTACAGGCCTATACTACCGGAAGCACAAGACTCACACTTGGATCAAGGAAAGTCAAAAGGTTACCAAGGTGCTAGTAATGGATTTCGTTTTGTTCATGTATGTCATTACCATTGTTTCGGTAATGACTAAGAAGATGATTATTATTCTGACCCTAGTGGTCATATCATGTCGAGTCCGACTAAGATGAGTATGTTACATGGTTCAGAGAACCAAGATCGATGTAGCATTTGACTTAAGTAAGAAGATTGAAGTGAAAGATAATTGAAGCTAGCGATCAATAGAAGTATCGCAACCATTGTTAAGATTAGAAGCTTGTACCTAAAAGTGCTACATGCTAGAATGTGATTATATCACACTAGAACATGAAGGAAGGTATATTCCATTCTGGTATTTAGATTAAATAATCTTAACCATGTTATATTATATGTCACCAGGGCTCCGTACATATAAAGAGCTCGATCGGCTCAACTTCCTCTGCTGAAATCGTAGATGTCCCGACACATACCATAAGGAGGACGCAGTCCTTGCTGTTGGCTCCAGTGGTGGATGTGGCTTCCCCATACGGGAGTTCGTCCTTGAAATCCCTTCCTAAAAGGAGGTCGAACGGATGGAGGTCCGACGGTAGGCGGATTGATTACCTCAGGCTTTGAGGTTGAGCTATCCGAATCTTCCTCCTCCTCGTCTTCCATGGCTTCCTCCTCGTGGTCGTCTTCAATCCATCCTCCATTACCTTGGTTGGGGTAGTAGGGGTCGCCGGGGTGATGGAATCCAGCCATTGAGTCTATACGAGAATAGGGCTAAGAATTGACTATAAGCTAAAGCATGTAAAGATTTACCCTTTAGTTTACAGTTGAAGATACCCAAATACTCCCATAGTATTCTTAATGATACGCTCTTTGGTAAGTTATAAATTTGTTGTCCACTACAGACACTCCCTGGCATACGTTAGTCGGCTCTCGGACAAATATAGTTGATCAAGCTATATTCATCCCAGTTCTGATTACATGTCCCAAGGCACACCTACACTGTATAATTTATTTATAATACTTCTATATTGATCTATTTATGACACTGTTATTAAAATGAAAAGAATGCATACCTACTTTACAAAAATTAAATAAATTTAATTTTTTAAAGTATGACTCTTACTCAGAGTGTTTTTGCCCAGATGTGTTTATAGTTGTATACCAAAAATGGTTTTGATATACTTAATTCACTATAAACTCTGCTCTGATACCAATCTGTCACACCCTAAACCAGAACGGCAGAAACGTTCGGGGGCGGAGGACGTCATATTCAGCATCACAACAGTTTATAGTAAGGAAAGTACACACCACCAAATATATAAATATTTAAAAGTGTTTACATAATCGTAGTTGTTACATATTCAAAATATAAATACAATAACATGTTTCAAAAGAAGTCATTAACGCCAGAACGCTAATCTCAAAAGATGATTTCCAAACCTGCTTAGCGGTTCCCTGAGAATACAAGTTATTTCAAAGAAATGTGTCAACAATTAAGTTGGTGAGTTCATAAGCGGTTTTGAGAAAATGTATGTCATTCCAAAGTTTGTGCGTTTTCCAAGAAAATCCCTTATTTTATTCTAAAAGTATGAGATGCATATGAATGTTGTGTTGTGAATTGTAAATAGTTGCACCAGGAAAATCCCTTATTTTCCTATTAGTTGATTGTTTTTAGATACAGGAAAATCCCTTATTTTCCTAACGTAATAGGCAGTCTCTAATATCCAAGACCGAAAATCGCAAGCGACTGACATGCTTAAAGGTTGAGGCATAGTTTTATATAATAAAGCTATAAGAAGATCGCACTTGTTAGATGAAGAGTAGTTTTAATAGCTACTCATCCAAAAGAAATCAGAATACCATAATAATTGTCTATCCGGTGAGTTTTATAACCATACTAAACATAATATGCCTGTGGCGACGGTCTTCAGGTGTCGACACGTTTATGACAAACTGTCGCCCAGAGGATTGTAGCTAACAGTCAGGGCGCGGGATCATGACTTCCCGTATAGATCTATACACATTTGACACGCTCTCCCACAGGAGACTCTGGTTATAGTAGACAGGACTTTAGGTAATACCTTTTAACAAAAAGGTAGCATTTGAAGATATAATCATCTCACGGATTCTCAACTAAATCTCTAATAAAGTAATAGTTTTGTATACAAACGTATAAATAAAACATATTTCTATTTATAAAACAAATTGTACCCCAAGAGGGTAAGGTTGTGTTGTGAGGTGTTTTGCATGATAAAAACTTCATACGACAGTTAAAACAACAGTATGAAAAGTATAGCAAAAGATCGATGTTTCACACGATTTTAGCTATGTGTTTACTTGTATTCTCCCTGAAATGTATTAAAAGTACATTATAAAGTATTTGAAGGCGTATAAAAGGGGGTATGAACTCACTTGATTGAAGTGGTGGTGTTGAAGTAGTTGAGAGAAGAATCGAGCAGAACTTCGGCTAGAGACAGTTGAAATCTCGGGATTCTCGGGGATCTCGGGAGTGTAGAACCTCCTTTGGGACTCGAGTGTGAAAAACCGGGGCTTCGGGAAGGCTTATCGAGGTAATCACGCAGAGTAACGACACTTAGAAGGAAAGAAATGAGCACCAAACCCAGCACCCTTAAGCTTCTGTTTATAGGGGCTGATTTGGGGTCTCACGTCGTGAGTTTGGGTTGCTCACGTCGTGAGGCTTAGTCAGCATGATCCTCTTCAATGAGTTGACGTGGCTGACACAATGGAACACATCAATCACGATCTCACGTCGTGAGCATGGTCCCCTCACGTCGTGAGGCTGAGTCAGCCTCCGATTTTGTGTCCCGAACTTATAAAATCCGTAACTTTTGCATACGCGCTCCAATTTCGACGTTCTTTATATGCACACGTAGGTGTGAAAAGGCTCTACAACTCCTGTTTAGACTCCGTTGGCTAATTTTGACATTATGTTTATTATATTATTTTTAACAGGTCGGGCCTGGAAAAGTCCGTTTAAATTCCATAACTCCTTCATCTGGTGTCCATCTTCGTCAGACTTTTTACTGTTGTACTCCTATTGTCGGGGTCTTCAACTTTTGTTTAGGCTGTGTCGGCTAAAGACCGCTCGATATCTATTTCGAGTTTTTAGTTGTCTACTGCTAGGTCAGAAACTTCGAAAAATCATAACTTCCTCATACGAAGTCAGATTGGGGCTTTCTTTTTACGTAAGTTCACGGTCTAAAGATATCTACAACTTTCATTTAGATACCTAAGGCTAAAAAATATTTATTGAAATTTCTCGTTTTATGCTTAACAGCGCTTTACCGGTAGTGTTACGAATCTTTGATTGGTTATAACTCCTTCATTATAACTCGGATTTTAGTGTCCTTTATATTTTTGGAAACCTTAACACGATATCTACCACATAGTGTACCCAAACAGAGCTTTTTGAACATTTCACTTTCGATGATATTTCTTATTACTTTACAAAGAGGTTACAAGACTCGACTTTTAGTCATTATATTGACCTGAAATAACGCGTTGTTACATTATCCCCTCGTTAGAGGGAATTTCGTCCCGAAATTAATGACAAAATAAAAGTTTAGGGAATAGGGAAAGAGATGCAGATACTTCTGTTGCATCTGATCTTTTCGCTCCCATGTGAATTCAGGTCCCCGCTTAGCATTCCAGCGGACCTTCACTATTGGTATGCGACTCTGTTTAGCTCGTTTGATTTCCCTATCCATGACCTCGACGAGTTCTTCCACAAAGTTAAGATTTTCTTTAAGTTCGATTTCATCGAGTGGAATCATAAGAGTTTCGTCGGACAAACACTTTTTCAGGTTAGATACGTGAAACACTGGATGTACTTTGTTAAGCTCGATAGGAAGTTGAAGTCTATAAGCCACTGGACCAATCCTTGAAGTAATTTCGAAGGGTCCAATGTACCTTGGATTTAGTTTTCCATACTTCCCAAAGCGTATCATGCACTTATAGGGTGAGACCTTTAGTAGAACGCGGTCACCAACCTAAAATTCCAAGGGTTGTCGTCTTTTTTCGGCATAGCTCTTTTGCCTATCCCTCGAGGCTTTCAGACATTCTCGAATTTGAACGATCTTTTTAGTTGTTTCTCTAATGATCTCCAGACCAGTGAGAGTGCTATCATGGACTAGACCTTTTGCCAACTGTGTTTCGCCTACTTCCGCCCAGCACAGAGGTGATCTGCACTTACGGCCGTAAAGGGCTTCAAATGGAGCAGTCTTGATACTAGTATGATAATTGTTGTTATAAGAGAACTTGACTAATGGTAAGTGAACATCCCATGCTTTACCAAAGTCGATTACACATGCTCTCAAGATGTCTTCTAGGGTTTGGATCGTCCTCTCACTCTGTCCGTCAGTTTGTGGGTGATAAGTTGTACTCATATCCAACCTTGTTCCCATGGATTTTTGCAATGATTGCCAGAATCTGGAAGTGAATCTACTGTCTCTGTTCAAGATGATAGACATCGGCACTCCATGAAGTCGCACGATCTCTCGGATGTGGGTTCTCGTTAGCTTTTCCATCTTATCAGTTTCCTTGATCGGTAGGAAATGAGCAGACTTGGTTAGTCTGTCGACGATCACCCAAATGGTGTCGTGACCACCCTGAGTCTTGGGTAGTTTTGTTATGAAGTCCTTGGAAATTTGTTCCCATTTCCACTCAGGTATTTCAGTTTTCCCGAATGTTAACGAATCTCACATTTGTAGTCATTGAGCAATTCGACCCAACGTCATTGTCTCATGTTCAACTCCTTCTGGTCGAATATGTGTTGAGGGCTCTTGTGGTCTGTGAAGTTGGTGCACTTGGTACCGTATAGGTAGTGCCTCCAGATTTTTAGAGCAAAGACCACAACTCCAAGTTCTAAGTCATGAGTGGTGTAGTTGACTTCGTGTGTTTTCCGTTGTCGGGAGGCATACACAATAACCTTTCATCGCTGCATTAGCACACATCCCAACCCTTGATTTGAAGCATCACAATACACCACAAAATCTTCGATCCCCTCCGGAAGAGAAATAATGGGTGCACTGCATAGGGCCTGTTTCAGAGTCCGGAATGCGGCATCTTGCTTTTCTCCCCAGTTGTAGATCACACCTTTCTGAGTTGGGGAGGTAAGAAGCTTTGCAATGCTGGAGAAGTTCTAAATGAACCTTCGATAATAACCAGCAAGGCCTAGAAATTGGCGAATCTTTGTTGGTGTAGTTGGTGCAGCCCAATTTTCGATAGCCTTGATTTTAGATGGATCCATTTAGATTCCTTCTTCGCTGACCACGTGACCGAGGAAGTCCACTTTCCTAATCCAAAATTCGCATTTTGAGAACTTCGCATAAAGTCTCTCAGCTCGTAATGTCTCGAAGAGTTGTCTCGGATGTTGGCCATGCTCTTCTTTACTCTTTGAATAAATGAGTATGTCATCTATGAATATTATCACAAATTTATCCAAGAATGGACGACAAACCCGATTCATTAAGTCCATGAATACGGAAGGGGCATTGGTTAGTCCAAATGGCATCACAACAAACTCGTAATGTCTGTATCTTGTTCGGAAGGCCGTCTTGGGAATATCATTCTCCAGGACTTGCAGCTGGTGATATCCCGATCTCAGATCGATCTTGGAGAAGTAGTTGGCTTCTTGGAGTTGGTCGAATAAGTCGTCGATTCATGGTAGGGGATATCGGTTCTTAATGGTAAGTTTGTTGAGCTCTCGGTAGTCGATGCACATCCTAAATGATCCATCCTTCTTTTTCACAAACAACACTGGTGCTCCCCAAGGTGAGATGCTCGGCCTGATGAATCCTTTGTTGAGTAGCTCATTCAGTTGGCTGGATAGCTCCTGCATCTCTGCTGGGGCTAATCGATATCGCACTTTGGCTACTAGGGTAGCTTCGGGAATTAGATCGATTCTGAATTCGACTTGTCTCGCGGGTGGTATTCCTGGAAGATCTTCAGGAAAAACATCGGGGAAGTCGCATACGCCAGGCACGCTCTTGAAATCCTGGACTTCGCGTTTCACATCCACAACATGTGCTAAAAAAGCGTGACATTCCATGCGTAGGCACTTCTGAGCTTGGATACACCATATAATATGAAGAGTGGTACTAGGTTTGTCGCCATAGATAATGAGGGTTTCGCCGGTTGGCAGATTAAGGCGAACGGCCTTATCGTAACATAAAATGTCCGCATGATGAGAACTCGGCCAGTCCATGCCTATGATGACATCGAAACTCTTAATCGAGAGTGGCATGAGGATGATTGGAAAGGGATTATCGTTTAGAGTTAGGGTACAGTTTAAGTATATCTCCTTATAGCCTTCTGTTTTACCGTCGGCCATTTCTACTATAAACGGTTCACTTAATGATTGGGGTGTTTGTTTCAGCAGACCTTTAAAATTATGACTTACAAAACTCCTCTCTGCTCCACTATCAAACAAAATGCATGCATACGAGTTATCAAGAAGAAACGTACCCTTAACAACAGTGGGGTTTGCAATGGCTTCATCCTGTCCCATTGCGAACACTCAGCCCCTTCCGCCGGTATCCCTGTAGTTTGCCTTTGGGCAGTCCTTGCGGTAGTGTCCCGTGGCTCCGCACTCAAAGCAGGCGCGGCTTACTCCAACATTAACAGTGAGGGCGACTTGTTGGGCTGGCTCCTTGCAGAAGCGGATCGTATGCCCCTTCTTATTGCACCTGGTGCATTTGAAGTCACTGCAAGGACCGTGGTGGTGGAAGCTAAATGATTTATGATATGCATGATATGCATCGGATCTCTGGTCTGTTGCCGACTCGATATGGAAACTTTATGTGTTTAGATTTCTAATCATTTAACTATGATATTTGAACTACCATGTAACTTTTCAGACTGATAGGGAGATTTACACGTTGATCGTAAATAAAATCTTTCGTATCTTAATTCTCGTCATTACACATCGAACGTCTAAATTAGTGTATAGATCAAAATGGCAAGAACCCGAAGTGGAGTCGGGAACGCAAATGGAAACAAGAATGAACCACCATTGATTGAGGAGATACCTATTGTAGTAATCGCTCCTGAGCCAATCACGATGGTCGGAGTGCAAGCGTTGATCCAAATGACGTTGGATCGTCAAATGGAGGAAACAAGGCATTTACATCAACAAAATCGAGAGGAACTTACGATGCCTATTGAACAGCCCGAGCTAAATGATGGCCAGTCTGAGGAAGGGAACAACAGTAGGAACGTTGGTCAATCAGATCCACTGGTGATTTGGAGGAACAATTAAGATGACGGAGTCGAGAGGAATGGATGCAAGTGCAGAGATTTTTTGACTTGTAAGCCATCAACTTTCACTAGGAAGGAAGATCCGATCAGAGTCATGGATTGGATCTCAGAGATGGAATTAGCCTTCATGACATGTTGTTGCAAAGACAAGATACAAACAATATTTGCAGTACGTCAGCTCAGAGGAGGCGATGTTTGCTGGTGGAACACCCTAGGGAAGACTCTAAGCCCCAGTGAGCCCCTGCAACTGACTTGGGCAATGTTTTTGGTGCATTTCAAGATCAAATACTACTTAACCCAATATTTGAGCGAGCTAGAAAACCAATTCCGGACTTTGAAGAAAACTAGCATGTCCATCGATGAATACACCAACAACTTCTCCGATAAAATGGAATTTGCCTTGCGCCTTGTCCCAGAAGAGCTGAAGAAAATTGAAAAGTATCCAAAGGGACTTCCATGGGAGTATGTGGTGCCAGTATGCCAGGCACCTACTCTTAAGGCGGCTATCTGGGTTGCTAAGTCTGTAGAAAATATGATCAAGAGTAGAGCCACTAACAAGGTCGAAGTTGGTGAGAAATGGAAGCATGAGGGATCTTCAAAGACCAACAAAGAAAGAAAATTCTCAAAATTTGGAGGTAGAGGGGAAGCTAAGTGGTGCGAGGGGTGTAAAAGGAAACACTTTGGGAAGTGTAGCGAGGAGATGACTTGCTACAAATGTGGAAAGACAGGGGATTAGGCCAACAAGTGTGCGCCCAACAAAAAGGTGTGCTACAGATGTAACAAAGAAGGACATATTTCTAGAGAGTTCCCAAAGAAAAACGAGGCAGCGAGGCCAAACACACCACCAAATCCAAGGGAATTCCACATGATCCTCGACGAAGCAGAAAACAACACAATGAATCGAGGATGAGGACTTCATCAAGTTATGCAGCAACCATATGGATAGTGTCGTATGGTGTTGCCTATTAGAGGCATAGTCTAGGGTTAACTTGAATACCTACGTAATCATTTAAAAGAGTAATATAAAACCTTCGTTTTGTTATCTGGTGTGTTAAGTTGTTATGTGATCTTCTTGTATGGTGACTTGGAAAGTTGCGAGACAATACTTGGGACGAGTATGAGTAGGTGTGAATGGTAGTACAGGCCTATACTACCGGAAGCACAAGACTCACACTTGGATCAAGGAAAGTCAAAAGGTTACCAAGGTGCTAGTAATTGATTTCGTTTTGTTCATGTATGTCATTACCATTGTTTCGGTAATGACTAAGAAAATGATTATTATTCTGACCCTAGTGGTCATATCATGTCGAGTCCGACTAAGATGAGTATGTTACATGGTTCAGAGAACCAAGATCGATGTAGCATTTGACTTAAGTAAGAAGATTGAAGTGAAAGATAATTGAAGCGATCAATAGAAGTATCGCAACCATTGTTAAGATTAGAAGCTTGTACCTAGAAGTGCTACATGCTTAAATGTGATTATATCACATTAGAACTTGAAGGAAGGTATATTCCGTTCTAGAATTTGAGTATAAAAGACCTGAGTCTAAGCTCTGCATCATACGACGAAATGTCATTAGAACATGTCCCATCGGTCTGTTACAGTAACCGAAGTAAAGACTGTTTCTGAAGGAGCAGGTTTCTACAATAAGGATCGAGATTTTGACTTGAAGGTCACCATTGAAAGTAGACCTAGCAATGGTGCAGGTTTGGAGCGAATCGAACTTGATCCAAACCCTTTTAACAAATTCCAAAACCCGCTCCATAACCCGCAGGGTTTTGAATAATCAAACCCATACCCTTATCCACCGAATCAGCAGATATCCAAACCCGCCCTGTAATCCGTAGGTTTTTTGAATAATAAAACACATTTTACTTAAATCATAAAAATATCACATTTGTTAAATAATATAAATGTTGATTTAGAAAACACATTATGTACTCGAAGACTTTCGATTGGAATTAAAATCATCATTGTAGTTACTTCCAATTGGTTTTTGACCCTTGATTGCATTGATAGAGAATAACAATTACAAATTTTCTTCTAGTTGATAATTGAATTTATTGATTTATAAATGAAATTGGTGATTACATGATGAAATATAAATGAAATGATATCATGATTCTTGGGAGAAGACTGGAAGTCTAGAAGTTCAGTCCCCAAGTCCTATGTATAAATAGTTTACTCTTTGGCCTTTTCTCTTTGGAATTTCAATTGGAATTTAAAGTAAAATTTTGGCAGTATAAAACACAAATGTATTATGTATAATTCTGAAATTTATATGGGGCAGGTTATAAATGGAGCGGATCGGTGAAGATCCATACCCGACACTTTTAATAAAAGGGTTAGCAGGTACGGGTCGTTAACGGGTAAACGGATAAAAAACTATGCTCCAAACTCGTATAATTGTTAAGGATTTGGATCGGATCAGGGTCAAAACCCGCTCCATTTCCAGGCCTAATTGAAAGTCCGACGTGAGATAGAGAGCGGGTGCAAGATTGAGCACCGCCTACAGTTAAGAAGTCTAAGAGTCAGATACTCGTTCGAAGAAACATAGAGGTTATGGTTATTACCTAGGATGAAGAGATAACATATGGAGTAAGTATACAAGCCTTGTTTTGTTGATGATTACGGGACGTAATCATCCTAAGGGGGAGATAATTGTAACGCTCGCATATCCGGACTAGTTAAATTAGAGACGATAAGCGTCAAAAATGACTTTTTAATAGAAGATTATTTAGAATAAATAATCTTAACCAAGTTGAATTATATGTCAAAAGGGTTCCGTACATATAAAAACGCTGAAATCCGAGTTATAACAAAGAAGTTATGACCCGTCGAAGTTTTACGGCAAAACCGTCACGACACCGCGTAACGTAAAAAGTGAATTTTTGATAAAATACTTTTTAGCCTTAGCGATCTAAAAAAAATTCGTAGTATTCATTAAACTGAGAGCGTGCATAAAAAGAACGTCCAAATCTGACTTCGTATAAGGAAGTTATGATTTTTCTAAGATTTAGCATAGCAGTGCACAACCCGAAATTCGAATTTTAGATCAGTCGATTTTTAGCCAAAATAATCTAAACAGGAAATGAAAATATCATTAATAGGAGCTAAACGATAAAAAGATAGTGAAAAACGGAGCTCGTATGCGAATGATATGGGCGAAGCTTAGTCTCTACTCTTCAAGCGTGACGAATTCGATATTGTTTTGTAAGTCTGAGATAGAATAAGAATTAGCCAACGAGGTCTAAATGAAAGTTTTAGTACTCGTAAATACCAACACGTGGATATAAATAACGTCAAGAATAGAGCTCGTATGCGAAAGATGTGGACAAAACTTATTCTCTACTCTTCAAGCGCGGCGAATTCGATACAGTTTTGTAAATCTGTGATACAATGAGAATTAGCCGGCGGGGTCTAAATGAAAGTTGTAGTACTCGTAAATACCAACATGTGGATATAAATAACGTAGAAAACAAAGCTCGTACATGGAAGATACGGACGAAACTTAGGAGATACTCTACGATAAAATCCCTATAAATAAAGCATGAATCCTTCATATTTTCTTCACACCATAAGCCTTTCTTTCTCTCTCTAACGTCTCTCTAACTCCCCCAAAGCCTAGGGTACCTCCGTAGCACGAGAAGGAAGCCCCGGAGCTCGCAACGGCTCCAAGGAAAAGAGCTTTTCAGTTCGGAAACGTTGCTCCAGTGAAGCCCGGTTTTTAATAAAACCCGCTGTAAGTGAGCTACACCTACCGTATTTTAAATATAGCTTTTTTTAAATATAGTAACGTTATTAGGAACTTACAATAATTATTTGGGCTATTATTATGAGTTATATAAGTGTAACATCTGGATTCCCAGGTCTATTATTTTACTCAACTATTTTTGGAGTTTGTGGAAGAACTCGACGAGTTGGAGCTTAGACTCGCCGAGTAGGGTCGCGGATTGTCATCCAAGTCACGACCGGACTCGGCGAGTCCATTCGTGGACTCGTCGAGTCCACGCTGTTTAATGAAACCCGACTCCCCCGGGTTTGGGGCCTATTTAAGGGCACCTATAGCCTCCCATTGCGACTACCAGTCCCTTGAGAGAACCCTAAGTGAGCCAAATCGTTTGAGAGGAAGGAGAAGTCACATTTGATCCTTGTACCTTTGGTTTAGCAAGAAGAAGGTGACCATGAGCAAGAGGAGGTGCGATTCTAGCAGTTCCAGAGTTCAGAGACTTCATTTTGAGGTACCAGTTCGAACCTTCTTCAGTTTTGGTGTTGATCCTTAGAGATAGGGTTTTCTAACCCCTTTTGAGGGTGGTTATGTGGAGCAATTGGTCCCTCTTTGAGTTTGTGCCTTGGATCTAGACTCAAAGAGGTCCAGAGACCTTAACCCTTGGAGCTTTATGAGTCATTTTGGGGTTATTGGACTTAGGTTGTCATTTTTGGGGCTAAATCACCATTTGATGCCTTGTTGTTGGTATATAAGCATCAAGATTCAGACTTTACGGGACATTCATGCTTGGGAAGGCCAGATCTACGGCTTAGGGGCACAGATCTAACCTCAGGAGGTCATTAGAGTTTGTGCATGGCATGAACTCGCCGAGTTGTTCTTGAAACTCGGCGAGAAGAGTTAGGGCTTCACGTAAATCATTCAGTGAGTGGACTTGCCGAGTTGGGGGATAACTCAGTGAGTCAGAAAGGGACTAGAGGACTGGAGTTCAAGGCAGTACTCGCCGAGTTGTTCTTGAGACTCGGCGAGTTGAGTCGGGGTGGCCCCGTGATTCATGCTTGGTGTGACTTGTCGAGCATAGGGAGGGACTCGACGTACCAAGCGGGACAAAGAGTTAGTGGACATATGTGTACTCGCCGAATCACCGGAGTGCACTTATGTGGTAAAAAGTGGTTTCCCTTATTTGCTATCATTATCAAAATACTGAATTTGATTATTAAAGAAAGCGAGAGACTACAGGGAAATAACATAAGCCTCAGCAGTGAGGACTGCTGACTAAGGCAAAGGAATCATAGACTCCAGGAGAGTATCGAACTAACGACACGCCTGGTTCAGTCTAACAAGTAGAGACTCAGACCCCAGAAGGTACCCAATGAAAGGTATAGCTGGTAAGGTCTAAACAGTGAAAAACAGACCCCAGACAGTATCAAATGAAAGATATGTCTTGTAAGGTCAATACAGAGAAAACAGACCCCAGACAGTATCAAATGAAAGATACGTCTTGTAAGGTCAAAACAGAGAAAACACACCCCAGACAGTATCAAATGAAAGATACGTCTTGTAAGGTCAAAACAATGTGACTCTGTAAATGAATTACCAACATACAGTGTAAATTGCCGGTGAAATACCATTACCTTAAAGCCAATGAATTATAAGGTAACCCAGGGTACTCGTAACCATACTGACTAGAGTACCAGACGCCCTACAAGCGTCTAAAAGATGACATTTGTCACCCGTTGGCTTGGTAGGCCGGGACTGTAGCTAGCAGTCTAGGTGTGGGGTTGTCAATCCCGTATAGATCTATACACACAATGTCTGCTCTCCCTACAGAAGATTCTGGTTACCAACTAGACGACGGAGAAGGCCGTGTCCTGAAGATGCATCCCAAATAGTGGGTAGAGACTTCCAAATAGTGGGTAGTGTGTTTCTAATGTAAGTGTAGACTAGAGGTAGAGACTCTTAACTGAACTGACTAGAGAATTCCTGTATGGCTATGCTCGTATACATAATATATAACTAATGAATCAAACGACCTTTGGATGGCCATCCGATCCCACCAGACCACATCTCAACGAAGAAAAGGAAATAGGGCGGACAAGCCTTCCTAAGTCCTTCAATCATTACTTATATGCATCTAGACAAGCACAGACATACATCTAACTACGCTTGAGTGTGTAACAAGTGGATTCTTATCGTGAAGTATAAGTGTGCCAAAAGTAAGTGTATCACAAAGTAGAAGCGATAACAAGTGAAGTAGGAGCGGTCGCAAGTGAAGTAGGAGTGTCGAACAAGTATAAGCATATCACGAAGTAGAGACGACAATAAGTGAAGTAAGAGCATCTATCAGGTATAAGCGACTACAAGTATAAGTGAAATAGAGACGATAACAGGTGTAAGCGTATCAGGAAGTGAAAGCGTTATCAACTAGGAGTTTACAATAAGTGAAAGCGAAGCAGCGGTAATTAACAAGTATAAGTATTCGACGTGAAAGAGAAATTTGATGAAAACCTTGGAAAACCTTTATATTTAGGAAATCGCATTTTTGTATTCTTTGGTAAAATCAGTGTGAAAACCTTTAGAGATCCTTGGAACCATTATAAATCGATTTGAAATGATTTTGAATAAAACAGTATAAGTAAGAGTTTGAAACAGTTTGAAAACCTTTTTGAAAGTCATTATAGTGTCCTACTCGGTAAAACAGTGTATAGTGTGGTAAAATCTTGTGCATGCGGGTTATCCATCACATGTGATTGATATGATAACTGGCATGTTTAACTTGTATTCCCCCCCTATAAAACATGTAAAAACATTTAAAAGGTTCATTCAGGGGTATGAACTCACTTGGTGTAAGTAGGTCCGACGAAGGTGCCGTTTGGGCGTTCGGTGTCACGTAAGGACTCGAACACACACAATGACCTATTTTACATATGATAACATATGTTCACATACAGTTAGTACATTTAATACTAATTAAACAAATATACGCACTCAAAGGAGCGAAAAGCACTTTGGTTAAGTGTTTGGGGTGTCCCGGGTAGCGTCTAAAGGTGTGTATGGCTTAGGAATCGAGTTTACTCTCCGAGAGTAAACTCTAATCACCTAGTTTACGGCCCAGGGACTACTCACCATGAGTTTACAGCCGTAAACTCATGGTGAGGGGTTCTAGTGTGCTAAAGTGTCTCATATCAATTGTAGATTTGTGCTAGGCTCAAATATCAAATGTGTGAATGGGTTTAAAGCATTAAATGGCCCCTTTGAGGAGTTTACGGCCCTAAGCAAGGGAGCTTACGGTCGTAAGCTCCTATACACACTTTCTTTTGGTGTTTTAAGGCTCTATCTTGTTAGTGGAATTTTTCTATGTCCAAAACCAAAAGGCATGAGTGAGTTTAAGGTCTTAAAGGGCATCTTAATGGAGTTTACGGCCCAGGGACAACTCCTAAGGGAGTTTACGGCCGTAAACTCTTATCCTTTGAGTTTAGTGAAGTTTCAAGCCCTTATATCACTTCTAGTAATTTATAATAAGGTGTGAGGCCATTTAGGGGAACAAAACTTAATGTTTTGACATGTTTAAGGGTGTTTACGGCCCTGGTACATGCCTGGGTCGTAAACTCCTTTTGTCCCTTCATTTTGTTGTGTTTAATTGATCAAAACCCGAAATATCAAGTCCCTAAATTTTGTATTAAGCCTAAGGGTGGTTTGGGAGTGTTTTTGGAGCATTTTAACAAGATTTAGAGGTGTTTACGGCCTTGGCATATGCCTGGGCCATAAACTCCCTTTTATGCCCCATTTTGTTTGTTTTAAATGGTCAAACACTCCTAGGCTAAATCCCCAATTTATTTCCAAGCCTTTAAGGACATTTTGGGGTCATTTTGGCCAAATTTAAGGTGTTTACGGCCTAAGGAGGAGCTTAGGCCCTAAACTCCTCTTCCCTAGCTTCTAAGTCCGATTTTTGGGCTATAAACACAAATCATAATGTTTAGAATAAGCTAGGGTAAGCGGACTTACGATTTGGAAGCGTTTGGTTGCGGATTCGTGGCGAAAACGAGTCTAGAGAGAGAGTATAGAGAGAGAGGGTAGAAAAGCTCCAAATGGAGTTTACTCCACTATATATGGGTGGGAGTTGGAGCTCAGTGGAATTCTACCCAATACTTTCGTTATATGGGGCTTTTGGTCGCACCCGATTTAGTGTTCGTAATAATAAAACTTAACATTTTCCAAATAAATGGAAATGTGTGTTATGTGTTTTTATTTCCTTTTTATCACGACTTAACGGCATATTAAATGTAAACAAATGGAATGTTTATTAAATTGACGACCTTTAATTAATGGAACTTTTACAAACTGGAATATTCCGTTAACGGTAACGGGGAAATGTAACGAAACAACTTGGGTTGTCACAATCAAGTGTTATAAATTCAGAATCCATGGTGGATCTAGCTATAACTGTTTGTTTTGAAGATTTCCATGATATAGATCCACCTCCAAGTGTGAACAAAAACCCGCTGGTTAACTTGGAGTCTTTAATGTCAGATATTCAATTTGCATCACTATACCCTTCTATCACATCGGGATATCTTCTATAGTGCAAGCCATAATTGCGAGTGCACCTTAAGTATTGTAATAATATTTGAACACTCTTCCAATGTTCATTACTTGGATTATTGGCATATTTACTTAGTCTGCTTATTGATAAAGCTAAGTGAGGTCTGGTACAACTCATAAGGTACATCAGACTACCAATAATTCTTGCATATTCGACTTGTGCAATTCCTCCACTTCTATTTTTACTTAGATGATGACTTGTATCAATTGGTGTCCTAGCTACAGTAGTATCACCGAAGTTGAACTTCTCATGAATTTTATCCACATAATAGGTTTGATTTAAAGTAAGTCCATTTGCAGTCCTTGTAATCTTCACACCAAGGATGACGTCTGCCAAACCCATATCTTTCATGTCGAATCTTGCATTTAGCATGTCCTTTGTTGATTGAACCATTTTATCGTTGCTACCAACAATAAGCATATCTTCAACATAAAGTAACAAGA
Source organism: Lactuca sativa (assembly GCF_002870075.4). Lineage (NCBI taxonomy): Eukaryota > Viridiplantae > Streptophyta > Magnoliopsida > Asterales > Asteraceae > Lactuca > Lactuca sativa. The sequence continues at coordinate 125,565,811 of NC_056629.2, read as the reverse complement.
TAACATAACCCTTACTTGTGTTTTTAACATAAACACACTCATTAATCTTGTATCCATTTTCCAACATCATATGTTCAAACTTTGTGTAATGGCTCTTAAGCCAAGTGACAATGATAATGAAATGAATAACTCTTCTACTTACTTGGTTGAGTCTTCAAATATATGGCATGCTAGATTAGGACATGTTAATTTTGATACTCTTCATCGTTTAATTAAACTCAATCACATACCACACTTTCACATTGACTCAAAATACAAATGCAACACTTGTGTTTAATCGAAATTTACACAACAATCTTTCAAGTCCATTCAAAGGATAACCGAACCACTTGGATTAATTCACACCGTTGTGTGTGACATGAAATCAATTCCATCTAAAGGTGGAAATAAGTACTTTAGCACTTTTATAGATGATTACACTAAATTATGCTAAGTCTATTTACTTAAAAGTAAGGATGAGGTTATAGAGAAGTTTAAAGTGTATATAAGTGAAGTTGAGAATCAACTTAATAAGAAAATTAGGGTACTAAGAAGTCACCGTAGAGGTGAATATGTATCACCGTTTGAGGAATTTTGTGCAACTCATTGTATCATAAATGAGCTTAATGCACCTTATTCACCACAACAAAATGGTATGGCAGAAAGGAAAAATCGGACCTTAAAGGAAATGATGAATGCCATGTTATTAAGTTCTGGGTTGCCACCCTCAATGTGGGGAGAAGCTATACTTTCAGGTAACTACCTTTTAAATAAGGTCCCCCAAAAGAAATCGGATAAAACACCATACGAGTTATGGTCAGGTATAAAACCATCCTACAAATATTTTCGAGTGATGGGGTGCCTTGCAAAGGTCGTGGTACCTGCACCCAAGGTGGTTAAGATAAGACCCAAGAATGTTGATTGCATATTTGTTGGATATGCACAAAACAGTAGTGTGTATCGATTTCTTGTGCATGACTCAAAAATTCCATAAATTCACAAAGGCACAGTAATGGAGTCAAGAAATGCATCGTTCTTTGAGAATGTGTTTCCATGTCTTCATAAGGTTGAGACAAATGCTTCAAAGTAAATTGAGCATAATGAATCCTCTTATGAAGCAGAAATAGAAGAAGAAACAGATCCACGTAGAAGTAAAAGGGCACGAGTGGAGAAGTCATTTGGAGATGATTTCTACACTTACATGGTTGAAAGAGAGCATCAAACTTTCAAATAGGCAGTCACCTCCTCAGAAGGACATCAATGGAAAGAAGCAATTAAAAGCGAAATGGATTCCATCTTGCAAAACCATACATGGGAGCTAGTGGATTTACCTCAAGGTTGCAAACCACTAGGCTATAAATTGATTTTCAAGAAGAAAATGAAAGTGGATGGAACCATGGACAAGTACAAGGCAATACTAGTAATTAAAGGCTATAGACAGAAAAGTGGCCTTGATTACGTTGATACGTACTCTCTTGTCACACGTATTACATCCATCAGATTGATACTTTCAATCGCTTCTATAAGAAATCTTGAAGTACATAAAATGGATGTTAAAAAAAACTTTTCTAAACGGGGATTTAGAATAAGAAATCTACATGGTACAACCAGAAGGGTATGTTGCCCCAGGAAAAGAATCAAAGGTTTGCAAACTAGTGAAGTCATTATATGGGTTGAAACAAGCCCCAAAATAGTGGCATCACAAGTTTGACCACGTGATGTTGGAAAATGGATACAAGATTAATGAATGTAACAAGTGTGTTTATGTTAAAAACACAAGTGATGGTTATGCTATCTTGTGCCTTTATGTTGATGATATGCTTATTGCTGGTAGTAACCATAAAATGGTGCAATCAACAAAGGACATGCTAAAGGCAAGATTCGACATGAAAGATATGGTTTTGGCAGACGTCATCCTTGGTGTGAAGATTTCAAGGACTACAAATGGACTTAATTTAAATCAAACCCATTATGTGGATAAAATTCTTAAGAAGTTCAACTCCGGTGATACTACTGTAGCTAGGACACCAATTGATACAAGTCATCATCTAAGTAAAAATAGAGGTGAAAAGTTGAACAAGTCAAATATGCAAGAATTATTGGCAGTCTGATGTACCCTATGAGTTGTAACCGACCTAAGTTAGCATTTGCAATAAGCAGACTAAGTAGATATACCAGTAATCCGAGTGATGAACATCGGAAGAATATTAAAAGGTTATTACAATACTTAAGGTACGCTGGCAATTATGGGGTGCACTATACAAGATATCCCGAGGTGATAGAAGGGTATAGTGATGCAAATTGGATATCTAACATTAAAGACTCCAAGTCAACCGACAAGTTTATCTTCACACTTGGAGGTGGAGCTATATCATGGAAATCTTCAAAACAAATAGTTATAGCTAGATCCACCATCAAATTTGAATTTATAGCACTTGATAAAAGTAAACAAGAAGTTGAATGGCTACGACGATTTTTGGAAGATATACCGGGATAGCCTAAACTAGTTTCGGCAATCTCAGTCGATTGCGATAGTCAATCGGCAATTGGACGGGCACAAAGTGCTATGTATAATGGTAAGTCTCGATACATCCGTCGAAGACACAACACCATTCTAAAACTAATCTCAACTGGAGTTATCTTAATTGACTACATAAGGTCCAAAGATAACATTACGGATCCGCTAACCAAAGGGTTAAACAGGGAGTTAGTTGCAAAATCGTCAAAAGGAATGGGATTAAAACCCATGAACAAATAAGCTATTGCGAAGGAGAACCCAATGTAGTTGACTGGAGATCCCAAAATCTAGGTTCAATGGGACAACCTACTTGCATACAATATATGTGGATCACTATGGGGTCAACCCCAACCCATTCCTATAAATAAAAGTGATGCAGGTTAAGCTTATAATAGTTGGTGATAAGCTACAAATCATCACGCTTTAGCTTTTAATGATTATCATATAATCACCTATGTGAGAGAGAAGTGGGGCCACTTCAAAAGGAAATTGAATGGGAAAGTTCCTAAAAGCTCTTACAGAACCAGGTTAGTGTCCACGACCAAAAACAGACACATCAATGAGAACCTAACTAGGTCAGGGAGAACCATGTGAGACATGTATTGGTTATTTACACAAATGGCAGAACAGTTCATGGACATCGAGTCTACTGGTCCGCTAGTAAAATAAATATGTATCTTAAGGGAAGGTTCAAAGGATCAAACCTACCTATCATGTACATGATTCAATTGCTGGATTTTACCTAAAGCAACTTGGAATTGCGGATGCTGAAGCAATTTTCATTCATGTGGGGGATTGTTGGAAAATTAATTTTGTTAATTTCCAAAAACGGATTTTCTCCATTTTTTTAGCACAAATTTCGGACTCTAAATATAACCAAAACGAGTTATTGATTATATATTTGTGTTCTCCTCCATGATATCTTCATTTTAATATATCACACGTACAAAACAGATTAAAAATGAATGAGAAATTACTTGTCATAGTAGGAAAATAGGAAGAGAAAGTAAAGGAGTTAAGTGTGTTTTAAAATTCATCCCACATTCGTGGGAGAATGAAAAGGAAATTGGTTTATAACTACAAAGACTAGCTACCTGTATAAGGTTTATTAGAACCAAGGCTCTCTCTTGTGCGCGCATACAAGGGGGGTGCAAATGCGAGCCAAATTGGCTATGGGCCAATGAACTTATGTGCGAGCGCATTTCCTGCGGGCACAAATGCACCACGTGTAGACCAGAAAAGGTTATGGAATTTTTTTTTATTTTTTCCTTTTGGTTAACAGTTACAAAAACGAATTAAGAGTAATTAATCATATATTTTGTTTTTGATTTCTTGATTACTTTTCTTATTTAATTGTGACAGTTACAATTTTGTTTTAATTACATCAGTTACATTGGGTAATATATATACAACACCTATGTGACTATTTCAACACACCGGATGAAAAAACTGATGGGTTTTGAGCATTCTAATACATCCTAAGTGTACATGCAACCCTAATAACCTTGGATCTATGTTTGTCTAATAATCATGCAAAGTTATTTTCCAAGGTTATGAACCTATCTAGCATACATGGGGTACAATTTTCTTTGTATAAAAGATAGAACTACATACCTTGTTGTTGAAAGTGTTCCTTGAAACCTTGTGAGCCTAGCACCTCAAGTGTGATGCCCCAAATGCTTCACACAACACCAAATGCAAAGAATAAACTTGAGAGAATACTCTAACACATGCAAAATCGGCCAAGCCCTCTTCTTTCTTAGAGTAGTCGATTTTGGGGAGAGTTATATTGCTTATATAGTGTGTTGCATTAGGTAAACCCTAATGTTCCATGACTCTTCATTTCTTGATCCACGGGTTAACTCCATGGAGCATCCATGGAGCATCTTATGGGTGGAACCCAACTTGATAATCCATGGAGCCTCCTAGCCCACTATATAAGATATGGAAGATTTACTTAATCTACCCATATATCTAATTAGTTATCTTTTGATCACTTAATTAATTCTTGATCAAAACTAATTAAATAATATTATTAATATATTAGAACTTATAATATATTAATAAACCATATGTGTTATTTCTCTCATTTTGTTTATCCAATTGCATGGTGCCATGCAACCCAAATGGACCATGCCGGGTCGGGTCAAGTACTTACCAAAAATAGTTATGGACTTAGACACCTTATCCAACAGTCTCCCACTTGGATAAGTTTAATAACTATCACTACAATACTTCAGGAACCGATCGGCAATCATAGCTCTTTCAAGGTCTCTCGGAATTGAGAAGCTGTTGATACGCCATTTAAGATAAGTGATCATATAATCCTCTGTTCTAGATATCAGCCGGACAATTACATGGAACAATGTCTTACTTATTGTCCAGCAATTTGTTTCCCGATTCCCGATTTGTTTGACAAAGAACTTAATTGAACACATCAACTTAGTTCTGACCGGGCCCGGTACATAGGTCAAAACAAAATCATCGAGGGGCCCAGATATCAGCTTTTAATCCAAGAAGGAACAGATAAACTTCGACTCATATGTTTGTTCTACTACTAGTTGAATTATACACAAAAGCACGTTTTATAACATCGAGTTACCAATGCGTTTTCGTACAATCAATGCATAATCAATTCATAGGCAACAAATCATATCTCTAGGTTTGAAGACTTATATGATATTACCGTCTCATGATCACTCGAGATAAAATTCCATGAAGTGATTTTAGTGAGCGTGGGTTGATTCCAATACTTAGAACTTATGAGCACTCATGAAGTGTTGTCTTATATCCTGACACCTACAACCAACTTCATAATCGTCTTACTTCATATCTACTTCCAACATATGACTGACTATGGAAAGTTTGAATAATATGTGAAACCACAACATACTATTATGGAAGTCAAAACATGCAAAAGAAATTATAGTAAACGATTGACAAAAGATAGAAACACTTTACTCATGAATAAACACAACTTTTATTCATCATCAAATGTCAATTACACTTTAAAATTTTCATAATTTATCTAACTACTAAAACTTATATCATCCTTCAGCCCTATGCTCTGAGCATGCTGGAGATGCTTAACCCTACTCAGTCCCTTCATGAGGGGATCCGCTGGGTTCTCATCCGATGATACCATCTTTGCCACCAGGATTCCTTCTTCTATACGATGTCTGATAAAATGATATTTTCTATCGATGTGTCTGGATCTCCCGTGATCCCTTGGTTCCTTGGCTAGGGCAACAATACTTTCACTATCACAGAAAATTTCCATGGGCTCCTTTATAGCTGGTACTACTCCAAGGTCTCCTATGAAGTTCTTCAGCCATATAGCCTCCTTTTCAGCCTTGCTTGCTGCTATATACTCTGATTCACAAGTGGAATCAGCCACTGTCTCCTGCTTGGAACTCTTCCAAGTGATTGCTCCTCCGTTTAGGGTGAAGACCCAGCCCGACTAAGAGCGGAAATTATCCCTATCAGTCTGGAAACCAGCATCACAATACCCTACAACTCTCAAGTCATCACTCCCACCGTGGGTAAGGACCCAGTCCTAAGTCCTCCATGGGTACTTGAGGATATTCTTTACCGCAATCCAGTGAGCCTTTCCAGGGTTCCTCTGATACCTGCTAACCATGCTCAAGGCAAAGGCTACATCAGTTCGAGTACAAGTCATAGCATACATGATCGAGCCTACTGCCGAAGCATAAGGCACTCAACTCATTTATGCTATCTCAGCCTCAATATTAGGACTTTGTGTCTTACTCAATCTGGTGTTACTCTGGATGGGTAACTCTCCTTTCTTGGAGTTTTGCATGTTGAATCTCTTCAACACCTTGTCCAAGTAGGTACTTTGACTAAGTCCAATTAGTCTTTTACTCCGGTCTCTCAAAATCCTTATCCCTAGAATATAGGTAGCTTCTCCTAGGTCCTTCATAGAGAAACACTTCCCAAGCCAGGACTTAACTTCCTACAGAGTTGGGATGCCATTTCCTATGAGTAGTATGTCATCCACATACAATACCAAAAAGCTAACTATACTCCCACTAGCCTTGACATACACACAAGATTCATCTTCACTCCTAGAAAAGCCAAATTCCTTGACTTTCTCATCAAAGCAAAGATTCCATCTACGAGGTGCTTGCTTTAATCCATAAATGGATTTCTCAAGCTTACACACTCTATTAGGGTACTCGTTACTGACAAAACCTTCTGACTAACTCATATAAACATCTTCACTCAAGTTTCCATTAAGGAAAGCGGTTTTGACATCCATTTGCCATATTTCATAGTCATGAAATGTAGCTGTGGCTAACATAACCCTAATAGACTTAATCTTGGCTACTAGAGAAAAAGTCTCATCATAATCCACTCCAGGAGTTTGAGAGAAGCCCTTTGCAACCAATTGAGCCTTATAAGTGTGTACATTACCATCCATTTCGGTCTTCTTCTTGGAGATCCATTTGCACCCTACAGTCTTACGACCTGGTACATTCTCAACCAAGTTCCAGACTTGATTGTCATACATGGATTGTATCTCGCTATCCGTAGCCTCTTTCCATTTAGCAGACTCAGGGCCTGCCATGGCTTCCGCGTAGCTATTAGGTTCATCTAGACCTACTAGTGTCTCATCACTAATAAGTGTCTCACCTTCCGCAGTAACATGGAAACCATAGTAATGCTCAGGTGCATTCCTAACTCTTGTGGAATGCCTGAGAGGTACAAACTCGTCAATTGGCTCAACAGGAGTTTTCTCCTCAAGTTGAGGGCTAGGGTTTGAAGTTCCTCCACCACTTGACTCTTGAAGTTCTTCAAGGTCAATTTGCCTCCCACTGTCTCCTTGGCTTATAAACTCTCTCTCTCGAAAGACTCCTCTTCTTGCTACAAAGACCACGTTATCACTAGGTCTGTAGAAGAGGTAACCAAAGGATCTTTGTGGGTAGCCGATGAAAATACACCTGTTGCTTCGGGGTTCTAGATTATCATGAGACTCGCGCCTAACAAAAGCCTCGCAACCCCAAATCATGATGTGGTCTAGTTTGGGTACTTTACCAGTCCACATCTCGTGAGCAGTTTTGGCAACTTTCTTTGTAGGGACTAGATTAAGGATATGGGCGACAGTCTCTAAGGCATACCCCCAAAATGAGATTGGTAGCAAAGCTCGACTCATCGTGGAACGAACCATATCCAACAAGGTTCGATTACGCCTCTCAGCCACACCATTCAACTGCGGTGTCCTGGGAGGTGTCAATTGTGAGACAATCCCACATTCCCTAAGATACTCAAGGAACTCTGAACTAAGATACTCACCACCTCGATCGGATCGAAGCATCTTAATGTTCCTACCTAATTGATTCTCGACTTCCTATTTAAATTCCTTAAACCTTTCGAAAGTCTCTGACTTATGCTTGATTAAGTAGACATATCCATATCTACTGTAATCATTAGTAAAAGTCAAATAATAACGATTAGCGTCCCTTGTGGCATGTTTGAATGGTCCACACACATCCGTGTGTACAAGGTCCAACAAACCTTCACCCCTCTCACAAGAACCTGTGAAGGGTGACTTTTTCATTTTTCCAAGTAAGCATGATTCGCAACTATCATCTGACTTTAGGTCAAATGACTCCAAGACTCCATCCTTTTGGAGTTGGCCTATGCGTTTCTTGCTTATATGTCCAAGACGACAATGCCATAAAGATGCTTTATCCAAGTTATTATTATTAAGAGAATCAATACACAAAACATTATTTCCTAAGTTATCAACCACGGATACAGTTTCATACACACCATCACAAGGTAATGCTTTAAAATAACGAATATTATTAAAGAAAGCATTAATCGAACCAACTTCATTATCAAATGAAAAGGTAAAACCTTGTTTATACAATGCATGAAAGGAAATAATATTTCTTGACATTTCTGGTGAATAACAACATTTATTCAAATCTAAACTAAACCCACTACTTAGCGATAAAGTATAAACTCCAATCTTGGTGACAGGTGAAGCTTTCCTGTTTCCCATGATCAAGTTTATTCTTCCATGCTCCACATTCTCACTTCTTCTTAGTCCCTGTAAATCAGAACATATATGAATACCACAACTGGTATCAAGGACCCATGAGTTAGAATGGGGTGAGTTATTAGATAAGATAGTGTAAATACCTGCATGGTTGGGTTTGACTTTCCCATCCTTCATATCTTGCTGGTATTTTGGTCAGTTCCGCTTCCAATGTGCCTTTTCATGGCAATAGAAGCATTCAGCCTCTTTTGGGTCAGAAGAAGGAGTGATGAAACCTTTCTTGGTTCCACTTGAAGAAGAGCCATCAAGGGTCCTAGCCTTGGTACCCTTCAAAGAACTCTTTCTCTTCTTCCCTCGTCCTTTCCCGGTTACCAAGACAGGGGTGGATTTGGTAGGAGTAGGAGTAGTAACTGTCGGATTAGTTTCTAAGGCTGTAACTATATTTGGTAAGTACTTGACCCGATTGTGCATGGTCCTTTTGGGTTGCCTTCACCATAGCAACTTGATAGGGTGATTTAGAGAGAAGAGATATTATTATTAATGTATTATAAGAATAATATGTTAAAAGAGTAATAATATTATTTGATTAATATAAGTCATAAATTAATTTAGGAATTAATTTAGTGACTTAAAGAGATTAATTGAATAAAGGGGTATAAACTGTCAAATGTGTGAAAGTTGTATTTTGAGCCAAGAACCCTTATGGATATGGGTTGGACGATTTTAGGGATGTGGATCACCTAGAAATCATCCAAAGGGATTATCTAGAAGAGGATTTGGATTGCTTTGAGGCTAAGTTGTCTAATTAGGGTTTTAAGGTGAAACCCTAGGAGCTCACGGTATAAATAGATCCATAGGGTTGAGGAAATCGGCAACCTTGAGATTGGAGTAACTCTAGAGCCGATTTCCCTCTTCCTCATCTCTCTAAAATCATCTTCTTGCTAGTTGGTGTTTGTAAGCCATTAGAGGAGTGAAATTTGTGACTCTAAGCTCCAAGAAGAAGAAGGTTTTTTCAAGCAAGTAACTCAAGGTATTATTCTAGATCTGTTTTCATATGTTTTAATTGTTAGTTTCCATTAGATCTAGCCATGAAAGTCTTGGATATGTTGCATGTTTAGTTAGTGAAACCTAGATCCAAGCTATAGGGTTGTATGTGCACATAGGTAAAGTTCTTATGTCCAAAACCCATCAGTGGTATTAGAGCCATGATTGGTTTCAATTGAATATGATGCTTAATGGTTTCGCTTGCTGAAAATCGCTTTTCTTGCCCTCTGTCGACCCAACTTAGCGAGTCAGTGTTTGGACTCGGCGAGTCTGAGCGTCAGACAGACGATAATTCGGGATTTTGTTGCTGTTTTGTCTTGGATTGATACCTAAGTCGTTTTATTATGTAAAAATCCGAATTTTAACTTAATTTAATGATTATCCTTGACATAAGTATAGATAATTTCAAATCTTTTAAATATTGATTATTTATATGATAAATATTGAACTATTTAAGATTATTTGGTAATTATCTAATGACTAAAACTGGATTAGGTCAAATATAGATAATTATGAAATTAATTGTTTAATTTGAATAATTTTTTATTTGATCCCTATTGTTTTGAAAAAGTTCAATTTCTATCCCGAAGTTTTGAAATTTGAATTTTGTGATTAATAGTTTAATTTAGAAGAATCTAAATTTCAACCCCTAGAGTTTTACAAGTTTAAAATTCAACCATATACTATTATATTATTAAAAGCTTAATAAATATATAAGTAAAATTAAAATGCTAGTCTTACCGTTAGTAGGCCTCATTCACGAAGTCGGTCTATAAGGTGGCTATAAGGTTGCTGCCTATAAAATGGCGCTTAATGGGTGTACACTCACACCCACCGCTTGCTTGACCGGTGGAGGGTCGTTAGCCGAACGGGTAGGATAGGGCAACTCTATCTCCTCATTAATAAGTATAATGAATCTATAAAGTAACTAAACTATTTTATAAAATTCCCAATCTTAGTTACTTTAGGAAAAGTGAATTGATGCAATCCCATGAAATTGCACTTTGCACCCTTGCTAAGAAGTTAGTGGAGCGTGTGTGGTTTACCGGCACACTAATTGGTTCTAAGCAAAGGTGGAAAAGGGTGATTCATTGTTTATCATAGTTCGATGGAGCGTGTGTGGTTTACCTGCACATCGAATAGATGATTGTAACAATGAAGGCACCATGTAGATTTGCATGGTAATTCACACCCGCTTTGTGATCCTCGGTATCCCAGTCACAAACTAGAGGGGCATATCGAGATTTAAACATGCCATTGAAGAGTTCAATGAATCTCTAAAATCTAGGAATTCTCAATAAAACTTAAGGTTATGTTTTCGTGGTGAAGAATTAGTGAATCGTCATTCACTTACCTCCAAATTATTTGCATGATTGGGTTACGGCATCCCTTTTCTAATATGTAAATAATGTTGTTGGGTCCTAACCCTAATTTTTCATTTTGGGTGCTTAATTAGGGATCCAAATTCTAATCAAACTTTGTCCTTTCTATTTGTAGATGTCGAACACAAACAACGTTGCTGCTCACTCATTCACGTTAATGAGTCTTTGCCAAAAGGCGACCTTCGATGGTACGAACTTTAGCGAATGGATAAGATACATTCGCACCATTGCACGCTACAAGCACAAAGAGTATGTCCTCGACGAAAAACTCGAGAAGGTCAACCCAGAAATCGTTACTCCCGAATAGATGGCTGTCTTTGAGACACACAAACGTGATGCAACGAAAGTTCATTGCATCATGATAGCCACTATGAACCAAGAATTCCAAAAGTCCTATGAGGACATGTATCTGTATGAAATGCATCAAGACTTGATGGAGAGGTACCACCAAAGCGCGAGGCAAGAGTGCTACGAGATCATCACTAACATGATAACCGCTAAGATGGGAAATGGAGAATCGTTGACTGTGCACTTGCAAAATATGCAACGATATGTTGATCGTCTTCGCAAGTTAAATGTTAACTTTGGGGAGGATTTGGCCATCGACATTGTTCTTCATTCCTTGCCTTCATGCTACAACCAATTTAGGATGACCTACCACATGAACAAGGAAGAGGTCACCCTAAGCAAACTCCAAGGACTCCTAAGGACTGCTGAGAGCAACCTAAAGGACAAGTATGTTGCACCAACTCCCGCACCAACCGCTGCTCCTGTTTTGGCTATAGGGCAGGGAAGGGGCCAGAAGAGGAAGGCTTCGTCAAAGAGCCACCGCAATGGAAAGTCCCAAGATGGTTCCTCTTCTAGTGGGACCAAAGTTGATCTCGCTAATCCCAACCCTAACCCGAAGGAGGCAGAGTGCCATCATTGCCACAAGATAAGGCATTGGAAGAGAAGCTGCTCGGAATATCTGCAAGCCATCAAGGATGGAAAGATCAAGCCATCTTTTGCCGGTATATACACAATTAAATCTAGTAATTCATCTCACACTATTTCTTGGGTTCTTGATACAGGATGTGGTTACCACATTTGTTCTGATTTGCAGGGACTAAGAAGAGATAGAGATGTGGAGCAAGGAAGAATAAATCTAATCATGGGAAACAGAAGATCGTTTCCTGTCACCAAGATTGGAGTATATTCTTTAGTGCTTAGTAATGGATTAGGTCTAGATTTAAATAATTGTTGCTACTCACCAGATATGTCAAGAAACATCATTTCATTTCATGGTTTGTTTAGACAAGGATTTAGATATTCATTTAATAATATGAATGGTTCTATTTATGCTTATCTAAATGGTGTTTTATACTTTGAAGCAATGCCTTGTAATGGAATTTATGAAACTGTTATGGTTGTAGATAACCTAGGAAATGATGTGTTGTGTATAGATTCTTCCAATAGTATGGATAAAGCATCTTTGTAGCATTGTCGTCTTGGACATATCAACAAGAAGCGCATAGCCCAACTCCAAAAGGATGGAGTGTTGGAGTCATTCGACCTTAGGGAAGATGACACGTGCGAATCTTGTTTACTTGGAAAGATGACCAAGTCACCCTTCACTGGCACTTGTGAGAGGGGTGAGGGTTTATTGGATCTCATACATACCGATGTATGTGGGCCTTTTAGATCCACCACAAAGGATGGAAACCGCTTCTATGTGACTTTCACCAATGATTATAGTAGATATGGGTATATTTACTTAATCAAGCACAAGTCTGAAACGTTTGAAAAGTTCAAAGAGTTCAAGAATGAAGTGGAGAATCAATTGGGTAGGAAAATCAAGATGCTTCGATCCGATCGAGGAGGAGAGTACCTAAGTCTTGAATTCCACGACTATCTCAAGGAATGTGGAATAGTTTCGTAATTTACGCCACCTAGGACACCGCAGTTGAATGGTGTGGCTGAAAGGCGCAATTGAACCTTGTTGGACACGGTCCGTTCTATGATGAGTCGTGCTTCACTACCTATCTCATTTTGGGGGCATGCCTTAGAGACTGCCGCCCATATCCTTAACCGAGTCCCTACAAAGAAGGTTGCAAAAACACCTCATGAGATTTGGACAGGGAAATCTCCCTCATTGGCACATATCAAGGTTTGGGGTTGTGAAGTTTTCGTAAGACGAGAAACTCATGACAAGCTCGAACCTTGTAGTGAGCAATGTATTTTCATCGGCTACCCGCAGTAATCCTTTGGATATCTCTTCTATAGACCGAGTGACAATGTTGTCTTCGTTGTGAGGAGAGGGGTTTTCTGAGAGAGAGAACTCATAAGCCAAGGAGATAGTGGGAGGAAGATCGATCTTGAAGAGATTCAAGAGCCGAGTGATGAAGGAACCTCTACCGCTGGCGCTCAACCCGAGGAGGAAACTCCGGTTGAACCAATTGACGAGTCATTACCTCTTAGACGTTCCGAAAGAGTTAGAGTTCAACCCCAGTTGTATGGTTCTCATATTACTACCGAAGGGGACACGTATATTGGTGATAGTACACTAATAAATCTAGATGAACCTAATTGCTATAAGGAAGCCATGGCAGACCCGAAGTCTGCAAAATGGAAAGAGGTAATGGACAGTGAGATTCAGTCCATGTATAACAACCAAGTTTGGAATTTGGTTAACAATGTGCCCAGACGTAAGACGGTTGGGTGCAAATGGATCTTCAAGAAGAAGACCGACATGGATGGAAATGTGCACATGTACAAGGCGCGATTGGTTGCGAAGGGCTTTACTCAAACTCCCGGAGTTGACTATGATGAGACCTTCTCACCAGTTGCGAAGATTAAATCTATTAGGGTGATGCTAGCTATTGTTGCATTTCATGATTATGAGATATGGCAAATGGATGTCAAGACCACTTTCCTTAATGGGAAGCTAGCTGAGGATGTTTACATGGCTCAACCAGAAGGTTTTGTCGATCCGAAGCATCCAAATAGAGTGTGCAAGCTTGAGAAGTCCATTTATGGACTTAAACAAGCATCTCGCAGATGGAATCTTTGCTTTGATGAGAAAGTCAAAGAGTTTGGATTTGTATGAAGAGGAGATGAATCATGTGTATATGTCAAAGCCAGTGGGATCATAGTTAGCTTTCTCGTTTTGTATGTCGATGACATACTGCTCATAGGAAACGACATCCTGACTCTGCAGGAGGTAAAGTCCTGGCTCGGTAAGTGCTTCGCTATGAAGGACCTCGGAGAGGCTTCCTATATTTTGGGAATAAGGATAGTGAGAGAAAGAAGTAAGAGACTAATAGGACTTAGTCAGAATACTTACTTAGATAAGGTACTAAAACGTTTTAGTATGGAAAACTCGAAAAAGGGAGAACTACCGATACAAAGTAATACCAAGTTGAGTAAGACTCAAAGTCTGAGTACCGAAGCTGAGATAGCTGAGATGAGCCGAGTACCTTACGCTTCCACAGTTGGCTCGATCATGTATGCTATGACTTGTACTCGACCTGATGTGGCCTTTGCTTTGAGCATGGTCAGTAGATATCAAGGGAATCCTGGTAGAGCGCATTGGATTGCGGTTAAGAACATCCTTAAGTACCTTCAGAGGATCAAGGAATGGTTTCTAGTCCTCGGAGGGAGTGATGACTTGAAGGTGCGAGGGTATAGTAACGCCAGTTTCCAGACCGACAGGGACAACTACTATTAGCAATCGGGATGGGTCTTTACCCTTAATGGAGGAGCAATAACTTGGAAAAGTTCCAAACAGGAAGCTGTAGCTGATTCAACGTGCGAATCAGAATACATTGCAGCGAGCGAAGCGTCAAAGGAGGCAATATGGTTGAAGAACTTCATTGGCGATCTTGGAGTTGTGCTTGCCATAAAGAAGCCCATGGAAATTTTCTGTGATAATGAAGGAGCGGTTTCCTTGACCAAGGAACCGAGGGATCATGGTAGATCTCGGCATATCGACAGAAAATATCACTTTATTAGGCATCGAATAGAAAAAGGACACCTCATGGTTAAGAGGATATCATCAGAAGATAACCCAGCAAATCCGCCTACAAAGGGACTGAGCAGGGTTAAGCACTTGCAGCATGCTAGGAGTATTGGGCTGAAAGATGATATTAGTTTAGATTAGATAGTATTAGAAACGTGTAATAGCTAAATGTAATTGACATTTGATGATTAAATAAAGTAGTATTATTTATAAGTAATGTTACTGTCTTATGTTAATTGTTTAGCTATTGTTTCACTTTGCATTTTTTGACTTCCATAATAATTGAGTTTATTAAGAATAATCAAATTATTCAAAATGTCCACAATCGTTCATATGTTGGAAGTAGGTATGAATGAAGTTTGTCATGAATTGGTGTGTAGATTGTCTAAATGGTATTAGACATAGCAAAGGTTTGATGCAACATTCATGAGTGTTTATGAACAAGTGTTGAGCATTGGAATAAACCCGCGCTTGCTGCTATCACTTTGGAGTGATCGCAAGACGATAATTGATGGGTTTTAGCTATAAGAACATCCTATGTGCTCATACAAACCCTAATGCTTGGATCTAGGTTTCTCTATTGTACATGCACGTTATCCAAGACTATAAACCCTAGATCTAGCATATGACAATCAATATAACATATAATTAGGATTTAGATCATACCTTGATTGTTATGTAGCAATAACAATCCCAAATCCTTCTTGTATTGACTTTAGAAAGCTTAGAGTCACAAATGTCACTCCTCTAATGGTTCACAAACACCATGAGCAAAAGGATGAAGAGGAGAGAGGATGGAGGCTGCCCAAAACGTGTTCTAACCCTAGAAGAGAAGTTCCCCACGTTTTTTAGCCTTAAGGGTTCTATATATAATGAGCCTATTAGGGTTATCCAACAAGGAAACCCTAATTTGGATGCTTAAGCCTTAAGCAACCCATGGACTCCTTTCCTTAAGGCCTTGGACGATTTCTCATGGGTTTCCCCATAGAATTCGCCCACTCCTTAATATAAGACAATCCATAGCCCAAATTGCAATTATCTTATAATTACAATTCTAGTCCCTTAAGTTTAATTAATCTCTTTTAGTCACAAAACTAATAACTAAGTAATCCATGACTAATATTAATTAAACAATATGATTTCTCCTTTAATATATTATTCTCATAATATATTAATAAATCATATTTAATCCTTTCTCTCCATAATTCATCCTATCAAGTTGCTTTGGTGAAGGCAACCCAAAAGGACCATGCACCATCGGGTCAAGTACATACCAAAATAGTTATGGACTTAGACACTAATCAAACAGTCTCCCACTTGGATAAGTCTAATAACTATTCTGCGTATGACTTCAGATCCTGATCTGCAATCGTAGCTTTCCAAAGCCGTTGTCAACTCTGATCCTATCAGATACGTGTGTCCTTTAGATAAGGGATCATATATTCCTCCATTCTAGATATCGTAAGACATGATTTATAATCATTCTCTCTGTACAATTTCTCGACTTCCGATTTATGACGACTGACTCATTGAACAAATCAAATTAGCCCTAGCCCAGCCGAGCATTTATGTTTGTCATCACTAAATCATCTAGGGGCCCAAAGATATCGCTTTTATCCTACTTTGGATAAAAGGAACGGATAAACTTTGATTCAATGCTCGCTTGCACTCACTCACCGAATCACACACAACAATATGTTTTATGACACCAAGTTACTAGTGCGTTTACATATTATCAATGTGCAACCGATTTGCAAGATACAACTCACACATCTCGGTTTCAAGAATATAAGATGTTATCGTCTCACCAATCACTCGTGATAACAATCCATGAAGTGATCCAAGTGAGCGTGGGTTTAATCCAATGCTCAAATCATATTCATAAGCACTCATGAACGTTGCAGCAAACATTTGCTTATGTCTAATGCTCTTTAGACAATCCACACACCAATTCACGACAATCTTCATTCATACCTACTTCCATCATATGAATGATTGTGGCCCGTTCGAATAATTTGACTGTTCTAAACCAATTAAATTATTCAGGAAGACAAAACATGCAAAGTGAAACACAAGAATAATACTAATCCCATGTGGCCTCAAACCTTTGAGTATAAATAAAACACCTTTTATTTATCACCATATCAATTACTCATTATTTGTTGTTTTGGGTAATCAACTTCTTACTTGAATTATTACACTTGTCCCATGCTCTTAGCATGTACACAATGTTTACCTATGGTTCTTACTTTGTGAAATAGATCAAATGAACACATTTCCAATCATACTCATTTCACAACTCCCAATCCTTTTCACAAGTGAAAGAATATCAAATTCTTGCCACTTGTGGAATATGTTAGATTCTAACATTTTATGCAATGATCCTTTCGTAATGTCATAGCACAAAAGTCACAATGACTATTGCCAATGAAATTACAAAGTCCTCTATCGGAGATTGTTTGTAGCACCCGGTTCCTGGTATGTAAATCTTATTTGATGTATTTCCTTTCTTTTAGCCTTGGACTCGGCGAGTCATAGGTCCGACTCGCCGAGTGGATGCGGGACCCGGGACGCGTTTAAGTTGTCGACTCGACAAGTCCCTATCCTGGACTCGGCGAGTCACAGCTGTTGAATGAAACCCTAAGTTTCAGGGGTTTGCACCATATTTAAGCAACTTATCTGTCCCAGGCCAGCCCCCATTCTCTCCCCAGAGCCCCCCAAACTCTCGTTTGTGCTTGTTCTTTGAAGATTGAAGTTTTGTTGTGTGCTTTTGAAGGCTTTGAAGGAGGAAGGAAGTAGATCCAGAAGAAAGGAAGCCATCCAGGCCATTATTGTGTTCTTCCAGCAGTTCCTTTGAGGTATAACCCGTTTTCCCCATGATTCTATGCTTAGTACTTCATTTGGGTCTTTCTTGGTCAAATCCCCAAGTTTGTATGTGCATTATATGTCGTAATAGGATGTTTGGCCTTTGGATCTAGGCAAGATTGAGCTCCGGGATCTCAGATCTGTTAGCTTTTTGGCCCCATGTTGCTTGTTAGCCCTAGATCTACCCTTTTGAGACATTTTGAGCCCTAAAATCCATATTGGTGAATACCCACACGTAAAGTTGGAAACTTTACGTGTGATTCGTGTCCTAGAAGTCCAGATCTATGAATGGCATGGACTGGAATCGAGCAAATCGGTATATTTTAGGAGTGCATGGCAACGACTCGGCGAGTCGATCATGTGACTCGGCGAGTCTGCTCGCGGGTCTTCGAGTTTGTCCCCTTTTCGTAGTGTCGAGTGAGCGGTGAGTCGCAGGGTGCGACTCAGCGAGTCGGAAGCTTAACCCATCTATGGAGGTACTCGGCGAGTCAATGCCCTGACTCGGCGAGTTCAAGGCAATCTCCTTAGATCAAGAACAGACTCGACGAGTTGTTCATACAACTCGGTGAGTCTTAGCATGAGTGTTCTTCGGATGAAGATGAACTCGATGAGTTGTTCATACAACTTGACGAGTAGGATGAAGGACTTGAATGTTGGTCATGAAGGCGAACCCGTCGAGTCGCCGCCTAACTCGACGGGTAGGATCGGGATTCAGGATAGTCACTTGAGTAGGGACTCGGCGAGTTGGGAGGCCAACTCGGCGAGTCGGGTCAACTGAAAGTTGACTCTGACTTTGACTTAGGGCAAGGTCAGGGGTAAAATGGTCTTTTTACCCAAAAGTCAGTGAGCAAGGTGTTGATTGAATATATTGTGGGAATTGCAACCGGAGGGTTTCCGGAGCAGCAGCAGCAGCAGCAGTAGTAGGTGATCAGTTCCCACACAGACCAGCAGCTATTTCAAGGTGAGTTTCCTTTCCAGTAGGAACGGGTCTAAGGCACCAAGGCCGACCCATGTAGACGAGATGCTAGTACTAGAGTGTGGGCCGAGCCCGTATCTCTGTTGTAGTTAAGTACGATATATGCGTTGATATGATAGAGTTGCTTGTACTTGTTGTCTGTGTGATACTTGTATAATATGGGTTAGCGGTTCAGTGTGGGCAGGGCCCGTATCTCTCCGAGGATTGGAGTGTGGGCTAGACCCGTATCTCTCAGATGGCAGAGTGTGGGCAGGGCCCGTATCTTCACAAGTGTGGGCGAGGCCCGTATCTCCCGGCTAGCGAAGTGTGGGCAGAGCCCGTATCTTCCCGAGTGTGGGCTAGGCCCGTTTCTCATAACTGAACATTGGTTGATTATGTGTATGCATGGTATGGGGTATTATGGGGGAACTCACTAAGCTTTGTGCTTACAATTTTCAGTTTTGGTTTCAGGTACCTCCTCAGCTAGGGGAAAGGAGCTGGCGCGGTAGCAGCATGTCACACACACACACACTCTCCGGTTTCCACATTACGAGTTTCTCTGGGATCGATACTATGATATTCTGAGTAGTTGTATGTCTCGGTTTTCAGACACGGTTCAGTTTATGTTATGGTTGTTCAAACGATGTTTTTAGTTATTAATATTTTACAATGAAACGTTTTTAAACAAAAATTTTTGGATGTGAAAATTGGGTCGTTACAAGTTGGTATCAGAGCCCTGGTTTGAGGGATTCGGACACACCTTCGGAAGTGTCTGGACTCAAATCAAGGGATTAAAGGATTTTCTAAAAGAAAATGTTTTCTAAAATGGAGAAAAGAGTTTTGAAAGAACGAAGTGTGTGATGTGCGCGACCGGCCGAGCTCCAGTAAGTATCCCTAAAGTACCCATACAAGTTTATGTTATGTTTATCAGCTTTTGTAGAACAGCATGCTAGAATAGGACTAAGGTTCTAGGAGTGATGCCTTATGTGCCTGCTTAATGTGTTTCAATTGTGTGAGAACTTGCATGCTAGTTATTGAGTAGACAGTAAGTAGGATAGCCTGATTAGGTTATGCCTGGTAGTATGAGTTAGCACTTTATGCTAGCTCAGTTCCTGAAGGTAGATAGAGTTAATTGAGATTGTTACCCTTATTTGAATGCTGCTTGCTTCGTGCTTCGTGGGACTCTGAATAATGGGAGTTAGCCATTAGGCGAATGCGTCACGTCACATGTGATCAGGGTTGAATAATCTTAGAGTGCCGGATTTGATCCTACTGCGCAGCTCTTGTTTGAGTCCAACCGTTGTAGGGACGAGTTCGGTACTCGAAAGATTATCTGAGCCTCGTCACATGTGATGGTATTCGGGTAATGGCTAATTGGCATCACAAGGAGGCATGCAGCAGCTGAGGACTGGTTAGAGTGGAATTAGAAATTTCCCCTAGGGCGAGCCGGGGATGAGTATAGTAATGATCAGTCTTAGTGAAAGTGATCTGGTGGAGTCAAGGCATACCTTGAAGAAGGTACGGATAGATGTGGAAGGTAGTATGGGCCCGTACTACTGAAAGCATAGGATCCGTACCCGAACCAAGGGAGGCCAAGATGAGACCAGTGAACTTGTGGTAGATATGATTCCTCAAGGAGCATCAGTATCACTAATGAATGTTATTTATGTATTGCAGAATGGTGGTACTTCGTTTGAGGCCAGTGGATGGCGGATCAGGAGAGGGGTCCAGCTCAGGATCAGGTTCTGAGCCGATAGATGAGGGGCTACACGAGTTCATCGCGTCAGAGATCACCAGGGGTATCCTTGAGTCGACTCCCATTATCTTCGGGTCGATCAAGGAAGGGATTATGGAGCTGATGGAGGATCGGCTTCGGGCATTCAGGAGTGACTCGGCATCCAGCCAGTCGGGATCACGCACACTGTCCTTCAAGGACTTCAGGGGCAGTGGTGCACCGGATTTTCATGGGGTGAAAGACCCCATTGCTGCCAGGCGATGGATTGCAGACATCGAGTCTGCCCAGTTGACTAGCTTCTGTCCCGAGGGGTCGAAGGTGAGGTATGCAGCGGGATGTCTACGGGACCGAGCCCGGGATTGGTGGGAGTCAGTGGGTGACTCGTTGGGAGCCTCAGCTGTCGAGGCGATGACCTGGTCGGACTTTGTGACCAGGTTCAGGGCAGAGTTTGCGCCGGCTGTCGAGCTTCAGCAGCTGGCCAGGGAGTTTCTGGATATGAGACAGGCGACGGAGACTGTGGCGGAGATCACCGCCAAGTTCCGGGA
Source organism: Lactuca sativa (assembly GCF_002870075.4). Taxonomy (NCBI): domain Eukaryota; kingdom Viridiplantae; phylum Streptophyta; class Magnoliopsida; order Asterales; family Asteraceae; genus Lactuca; species Lactuca sativa. The sequence continues at coordinate 125,544,766 of NC_056629.2, read as the reverse complement.
GAGGGCTTTGTTGGTGCCCTAGTATGCTGGTGACGAGGACATGAGGAGGACTCGTTATCATGATATGCTACGAGCTGACATCCGGGAGCATGTTAGCTTTTCGGCTTGCCCTACCCTGGACTCCATGATTGCCAGGGCGAGGGAAAGGGAGATAGGTTTGGAGCACATCCGGAAACGGAAACTAGAGGAGGGTCAGGCAGGAGGGGCTTCGGGGAAGAAGCCCAAGGGATCAGACGGTAGGCCGAAAGGCCAGTCAGGACCAAGCCGATGCCGGAAATGCGGCAGGACGCATGTGGGGGCATGTAGGATGGGATCGGTAGGCTACTATAAGTGCGGCAAGGCAGGGCACTTTAGCAGGGATTGTACTACTCCAGTTTCAGCTATTCAGACATCGGAGTTGCTGTGTTTTCACTGCAACCAGAGGGGCCACAAGAAGGCCAATTGCCCCCAGTTGACAGTTGCAGTGCCAGTGAAGGCGCCAGCTCCAGCGACCCTGCGGATCACGGATGGTTGGCAGGGCAAGGCAGAGGCTCCGGTGGTGAGGAGCCGGGCATTCCAGTTGACTACCGAGGAGGCACGCGCTGCACCCGATGTGGTGACGGGTATGATTCTTTCCCTCTATCTTTTGTTTTATGATTTTATGATATTGATATGTGCTCCGTATGTGTATGTATGCTTTAGGATCGTTCCATGTGAACGGCATCCCAGTTCAGGTATTGTTTGATTCGGGTGCATCCCGATCGTTTGTTTCTCTTGCGCTTAGCAAGAGGTTTCATGAGACTTCAGGAGAGTTAGATTGCCCTTTAGAGGTAGAGATTGCTGATGATCATTCGGTGCGAGCATTGATGGTGTTCCGAGATTGCGTTCTACGGTTGTTCGAGGAGCGTTACTTGGTAGACTTGGTTCCCATACCGTTGCGTGGGAACAAGGTGATTATTGGCATGGATTGGTTGAGCCCTAATGGGACGGTGATAGACTGCGCGCAGCAGCTAGTGTGGGTCAGGACCCCAGGTGGGGGAGAGTTAGTAATTCATGGTGAGAGACCGTAGTGTGGACCCGCTGTATGTTCAGCAGCGAGGGCTAGGCGCTATCTCCAGCAGGGATGCGCAGGTTATGTCGCGTATGTGATGGATACCCGAGAGGCGGGTAATGCGACGATGAGCGAGGTTCCGGTGGTTCGGGACTTTGCATATGTTTTCCCGGAAGAGCTGCCTGGGATACCTCCGGAGCGATAGGTGGAGTTCAGGATTGACCTTATCCCTGGTGCGGCTCTGATAGCCAAAGCACCGTATCGGTTGGCTCCTCCCGAGATGCAGGAGTTGTCTACACAGCTGCAGGAGCTCCTAGACAAGGGATTCATTCGTCCGAGTAGTTCGCCTTGGGGAGCCCCGATTCTATTCGTGAAGAAGAAGGATGGGTCGCATCGGATGTGTATAGACTACCGGGAACTGAACAAAGTAACGGTGAAGAACCGTTACCCGCTTCTGAGGATTGATGATCTCTTTGACCAGCTTCAGGGAGCATCTTGGTTCTCCAAGATTGACTTGCGTTCGGGATATCATCAGATGAGGGTCAGGGAGGAGGATGTGCAGAAAACTGTGTTTCGGACGCGCTATGGCCACTATGAGTTTGTGGTGATGCCGTTTGGGCTCACCAATGCTCCTGCCGCGTTCATGGACCTCATGAACCGCGTGTGCAGGCCGATGCTGGATCGGTCCGTGATAGTCTTTATCAATGATATCTTGGTTTATTCCAAGACCCAGGAGTAGCATAAGGAGCATTTGAGAGAGGTGTTGGAGACCCTGGGAAGGGAGAGCTTGTATGCCAAGTTCTCCAAGTGTGAGTTCTGGTTGCGCGAGGTGCAATTTCTTGGACACCTCGTCAACCAGAACGGGATTCTAGTCGATCCGGCCAAGGTCGAGGCCGTGATGAGGTGGGAGGTTCCGAAGTCTCCATCTGAGATTCGGAGTTTCCTGGGATTGGCAGGCTACTATCGGAGGTTTATTCAGGATTTCTCCAAGATAGTCGTGCCCCTGACGCGGCTGATGAAGAAAGCCGTGGTCTTTCGGTGGGGACCCGAGCAGCAGGCTGCATTTGAGACACTGAGGCAGAGATTGTGCGAGGCGCCGATCCTAGCCCTGCCAGAGGGCGTGGAGGATTTTGTAGTTTATTGTGATGCGTCCATTTCTGGGTTGGGTGCGGTGCTGATGCAGAGGGGGCATGTCATTGCCTACGCTTCGAGGCAGCTCAAGCCTCACGAGGCAAACTACCCGACGCATGATTTGGAGCTGGGGGCAGTGGTTTTTGTCCTCAAGATTTGGCGACATTACCTCTACGGGGTTCGATGTACCATTTACACGGACCACAAGAGTTTGAGGTACCTCATGGATCAGCCGAATCTGAACATGAGGCAGCGTCGGTGGTTGGATGTAGTGAAGGATTATGATTGCGAGATCCTTTACCACCCGGGGAAGGCCAACGTGGTGGCCGATGCGCTTAGCCGCAAGGCGGCGCCGATCAGGGACGTCTGCTTGAGGATGACCGTGGTGACTCCCCTGTTGGAGCAGATTCGGGAGGCTCAACAGGAGGCTATCAAGGAGGAGCATCGGAAGAGAGAGCGTGTAGTGGGTCAGGTTTCCTCCTTCGATTATAATAGCCGAGGATTATTGACATTACACCGTAGGGTGTGGGTGCCGTATCCCGGAGGTGTGCGCCAGACCTTGTTGGAGGAGGCGCACAAGTCCCGATTCTCTATTCATCCCGGGGCGACGAAGATGTATAGGGATCTTCGTCTGGATTACTGGTGGCCCTGCATGAAGCGGGATGTGGCATGGTACGTCGAGCGGTGTTTGACCTGCAGGAAGGTCAAGGCCGAACATCAGAGACCGCATGGCAAGATGCAGCCGTTGGATATTCCACTGTGGAAATGGGAAGATATTACGATGGATTTTATCACGAAGCTTCCCAGGACCGCACATGGAGTGGATTTGATTTTGGTCATCGTGGATAGACTGACCAAGAGTGCTCACTTTATCCCGATTCAGGAGAGCATATCGGCCAAGAAATTGGCCGACATCTATATCAGAGAGGTCGTGGCACGGCACGGGGTGCCGGTATCGGTGATCTCGGACAGGGATGTGCGTTTTACTTCCAGATTTTGGAAGAGATTCCATGACGAGTTGGGCACTCGTCTGCATTTTAGCACCGCCTTTCACCCGCAGACGGATGGCCAGAGCGAGCGGACCATCCAGACTCTGGAGGATATGCTGTGGGCGTGCGTGCTAGACTTCGGTGGTAGCTGGGATACCTATCTTCCCCTGGCCGAGTTCTCATACAACAACAGCTACCATGTGAGTATTGATCGTCCTCCATTTGAGATGTTGTGCGGACGAAGGTGCAGGACCCCGATATGCTGGGGTGAGGTTGGCCAGAGAGTCATGGGTAGCACCGAAGTGGTGCTCAAGACGACCGAGAGAATTCAACAGGTCCGGAGCAGACTTCAGACTGCTCAGAGTCAGCAGAAAAGTTATGCCGACAAGCGTCGATCCGACTTGGAGTTTCAAGTCGGGGATATGGTCCTCCTGAAGGTGTCGCCTTGGAAAGGCGTCATCCGATTCAGGAAGCGGGGCAAGTTGGGCCCGAGGTTCATCGGACCGTTCAGGGTCGTAGCCCGGGTGGGCAAGGTGGCGTATAGGCTGGACCTGCCAGCCGAGCTCAGCCAGATCCACAGCACTTTCCATGTTTCTCAGCTACGGAAGTGCTTAGTGGACGATTCAGCGGTAGTGCCGTTAGAGGATATTCAGGTTAATGACAGCCTGAACTACATTGAGCGCCCAGTCGCAATCCTCGACAGGAAGTCGAAGGATTTGAGGAGCAAGAGGGTGGAGCTAGTGAAGGTGCAATGGCAGCACCGCAAGGGTTCGGAGTGGACTTGGGAGCCGGTAGACGAGATGATGGAGCACTACCCCGAGCTATTTCAGGATCGAGCAGCAGACTTCGAGGACGAAGTCGAAAATAAGTGGGGGAGATTTGTAGCACCCGGTTCCTGGTATGTAAATCTTATTTGATGTATTTCCTTTCTTTTAGCCTTGGACTCGGCGAGTCATAGATCCGACTCGCCGAGTGGATGCGGGACCCGGGACGTGTTTAAGTTGTCGACTCGACGAGTCCATATCCTGGACTCGGCGAGTCACAGCTGTTGAATGAAACCCTAAGTTTCAGGGGTTTGCACCATATTTAAGCAACTTATCTGTCCCAGGCCAGCCCCCATTCTCTCCCCAGAGCCCCCCCCCCCCCCCCAACTCTCGTTTGTGCTTGTTCTTTGAAGATTGAAGTTTTGTTGTGTGCTTTTGAAGGCTTTGAAGGAGGAAGGAAGTAGATCCAGAAGAAAGGAAGCCATCCAGGCCATTATTGTGTTCTTCCAGCAGTTCCTTTGAGGTATAACCCATTTTCCCCATGATTCTATGCTTAGTACTTCATTTGGGTCTTTCTTGGTCAAATCCCCAAGTTTGTATGTGCATTATATGTCGTAATAGGATGTTTGGCCTTTGGATCTAGGCAAGATTGAGCTCCAGGAGCTCAGATCTGTTAGCTTTTTGGCCCCATGTTGCTTGTTAGCCCTAGATCTACCCTTTTGAGACATTTTGAGCCCTAAAATCCATATTGGTGAATACCCACACGTAAAGTTGGAAACTTTACGTGTGATTCGTGTCCTAGAAGTCCATATCTATGAATGGCATGGACTGGAATCGAGCAAATCAGTATATTTTAGGAGTGCATGGCAACGACTCGGCGAGTCGATCATGTGACTCGGCGAGTCTGCTCGCGGGTCTTCGAGTTTGTCCCCTTTTCGTAGTGTCGAGTGAGCGGTGAGTCGCAAGGTGCGACTCAGCGAGTCGGAAGCTTAACCCATCTATGGAGGTACTCGGCGAGTCAATGCCCTGACTCGGCGAGTTCAAGGCAATCTCCTTAGATCAAGAACAGACTCGACGAGTTGTTCATACAACTCGGCGAGTCTTAGCATGAGTGTTCTTCGGATGAAGATGAACTCGACGAGTTGTTCATACAACTCGACGAGTAGGATGAAGGACTTGAATGTTGGTCATGAAGGCGAACCCGTCGAGTCGCCGCCTAACTCGACGGGTAGGATCGGGATTCAGGATAGTCACTTGAGTAGGGACTCGACGAGTTGGGAGGCCAACTCGGCGAGTCGGGTCAACTGAAAGTTGACTCTGACTTTGACTTAGGGCAAGGTCAGGGGTAAAATGGTCTTTTTACCCAAAAGTCAGTGAGCAAGGTGTTGATTGAATATATTGTGGGAATTGCAACCGGAGGGTTTCCGGAGCAGCAGCAGCAGCAGTAGTAGGTGATCAGTTCCCACACAGACCAGCAGCTATTTCAAGGTGAGTTTCCTTTCCAGTAGGAACGGGTCTAAGGCACCAAGGCCGACCCGTGTAGACGAGATGCTAGTACTAGAGTGTGGGCCGAGCCCGTATCTCTGTTGTAGTTAAGTACGATATATGCGTTGATATGATAGAGTTGCTTGTACTTGTTGTCTGTGTGATACTTGTATAATATGGGTTAGCGGTTCAGTGTGGGCAGGGCCCGTATCTCTCCGAGGATTGGAGTGTGGGCTAGGCCCGTATCTCCCAGATGGCAGAGTGTGGGCAGGGCCCGTATCTTCACAAGTGTGGGCGAGGCCCGTATCTCTCGGCTAGCGAAGTGTGGGCAGAGCCCGTATCTTCCCGAGTGTGGGCTAGGCCCGTTTCTCATAACTGAACATTGGTTGATTATGTGTATGCATGGTATGGGGTATTATGGGGGAACTCACTAAGCTTTGTGATTACAGTTTTCAGTTTTGGTTTCAGGTACCTCCTCAGCTAGGGGAAAGGAGCTGGCACGGTAGCAGCATGTCACACACACACACTCTCCGGTTTCCGCATTACGAGTTTCTCTGGGATCGATACTCTGATATTCTGAGTAGTTGTATGTCTCGATTTTCAGACACGGTTCATTTTATGTTATGGTTGTTCAAACGATGTTTTTAGTTATTAATATTTTACAATGAAACGTTTTTAAACAAAAAATTTTGGATGTGAAAATTGGGTCGTTACATTGTTACAAGACAATTCCATATATGTGATGTCTCTCACTCAAAGTACATTCCTTTGAACATCCTTTTGCATAAAAGTTTCTAATCTAGACATAGATTTTCAATATTCAATTCCCAATATGGAAAACTTTCCATACTTACCATATGACAACTCATTCTCAATAGAATCTTATCTATTCATAATAATGTCGATATGGTCCATCCAATACTATACTTCCAACTATTCACAAGCGACCAATCCTAGGCGAACTTTGGATTGTCCTTTGATAGTTGTTTAATTATTTTAGTCAAAACAAATTCTTGTCCTTTTTCCCTCTAAATACGCTAGACATTTGGAAAATTTTTAGAATGGTCAAATATTATAGCATTTGCAATCGATCCTATACCCGAAGCATATGGGACACGATGCATAATGTCTTACATGAAGATTCGATACTTTATCATCTTCTTCCATAATATTTTATGTGCTACGTTCTCAAAATTCGAACTATGAAGAGGAATGCCGTAATCATAATCGAAATTTGAGAACACACTATGTTTCCTTGACTAAATTTATTAACATTTCACAACCTAAACTTTTAAATTTGAAATGAAGCATAATATTCTCTCCCTTAATTATAGCAAAACAACTATTCAACCTTTACAACTTTGCAAAGTATGACTTTTGTTTTTCTATGATTAATATTGCTAACTTGCAATACTTTCCATAATAATCATGCAATCATAACATTTATGCTCCCACTATCATGATAATTATTATAAACATAACACTTATGCTCCCACTAGCTTTGACATGTATTCAGAAACCAGCTAAACTTCCAGAAAAACAATACTTATTGAATTTCTTAAGTTCATGTTTCTAATACCTAATGCTTTGATAATCCTTTATCTAAGCTTATATGTGTGTCTAATCAATTCAGACTAATTGCCAAATCTCATAATTCGAATCATGGAAAGTGATACCGTAACCATAATTGAATTCGAGAATACAATTTCACAATCACTATCTTTTTAAAATCTTTCTTAGTGAAAGCATTTCCTCACAGTCACTTTCATGAAGGAGGGAATCTTATGACACTTAGATTTTAATGGTGTATGTGTTCCTATCCATGTGAATTTGTCAAAACCAAAGTTTACGACAAATTCAAACTCATATGGACCGAACTTTCTTAATATTGATTTCTTGCCTTATGGTAGCACAACTGCCCACCATGTCTTCCAAGTATTTAAGCAGCTCACCTTTTCCTATCAATGTACCTTTTATTGATCAAGGTCCTTGACTTTTATGCAAATGAGAGCTCATATGACTCACATGCATAATTAACTCAATTGGAACAGCACAGAAACAAAATAATGTCAACACGATAGGTTGTAAACCTCAACTCGTGTGCTAGTGATGATCGATAAGCTTTATTTGATTTGTTCTTGAAACCTTTCAAGACCATTAAAACTCCCACTGACTCCTTGACATATAAGATTCTCTTGTCAATAACCATTTCTTGACAAACAAATATTTAAGAGTTAGTGTAGTTTTTATCAAAATACTTCATAAATTGGTCCTAGTTGGTCTTTGTCTTATCCAAGACATCACAACTTTCCACATTTGATGAATGTTATAAATCTTCTTAATACTTATCACTCATTGTTACAATCTTAACTCTAAGACTTGTTTTGGAATGAAGTATGATTGACTTCTTGATTTAACCATTTCTTCAATTCTTGATTCCTCTTCTTAGACATACAATTGTACTAAGATCCACTTAGAGGATCAATTGAGATTTGGTTCTTAATCATTAAGTCCTATCATAAATCATAAAAGGTACTCTCCCTTCTTCTTAGAATGGAGAAACTTTTATCTTTCTGCCTACTTGATTCTTCTTATTCGTTATGCTATTGATTTAAACTTTTTCAATCAATTCATAATTACACTTAATCTTATGAGTATAATCATATTTACTGAACTTTTAGTAAAACATGACGAATATCTTTGTTACTCTTATGGTGGACTTGATCAACACGCAACTTTGTGTGCTCGATCTCCTAGTCCTTCATTTGACACTTTGTCAATGAATTAGTCTAATTTCCAAATATGAAATTTCTCATTCATCATGCAACCAAGTTGCGCGATTCCAAATTTCTGTCCAATTGAAACTTGGGCGATGAGAAACTCTCCCTATTTTGTAAAAAAAACAACATAATTAAGAATCAAATCCATTATTTCTAATATTAGAAACCCTCAAACATCAATTTTCATGCATTCCATTGCAAGGATAAATAAATAAATAATATAAAATCAAAATTTATTTTATTGCGGAAAAATTTTGTCCTTACAATGCAATTCATTGAAAAACTATGCTAATACATATTTCTAATTCTAACTCTAAGTAGTAGCTTAAGAATCTAATCTTCAAGTAATGCGATCGAAATCCATTCCTTCACGGTTAGATTCTGCTCACTTCTTCCCTTAAGCTTCCTTTCTTTTCTTTGATCCTACAAATCATCAATTGTAATCTTATCACATTATGTATTAAGAATCTAGAATAGAAGCTTAAAAGAGTTAGTCAATGGATTTTACCTAAAGTAGAGCCATATGTTTTGACTCTCCCATCTCTTATATCTCTTAGGTAAATAGGGCAGCTTCGTCTCCAATGCCCCTTCTCTTGGCAATAAAAGCAAATTGACTCTTTTGGAACAGGACATGGAACTACTTCAGACATTGCCTTTCTCTTATGATCAAACTTTTCGATCATAGCATGTCTTTCGTTGCCATTGTCTATATCCATAGAGGTCTTGAAGGCAGATTCACCAATCAACTTTGCTTTTCCATTGCGCCAAACCATTGCTGATTCAACAGCAATAAGCATATAGGTCAGATTTATAAGGGTCACGTTGCAGTTCATCATATAGTACTCTCTTACGAACTTACTATATGAGTTAGGAAGTGACTGAAGAACCCAATCAACAGCCATCTCCTCACAGACAACGGATCCCAACATTCTTAACCTATCAATGTGTGACTTTATCCCTAGGACGTATGCACACATCGACTTTCCTTCTTCATGTTTACTTGCCAAAATGGCTTGAGTGAGCTTGAACTTTTCAAGCCTTCGAACTTGTGGGTTAGGGAGAATAATTGGAGGAGGTGGAGGAAGAGAAGCATGATCTCTTGTTCCTCGATCAAATCGTGGAATATCATCTTCATACGGAATGTTTGTTCCACGAGATTTGGGAAGACCATAGTTGTCATACTTTGACATCTACAAAACGGGAGAAAACAAATTCAAGTTAGTTGATTGATTGAGTCCTTAATAAATCACCCAAATGAGATATTAAGGCTAGGACCCAACACAATACGCTACAACCTAGAAAAGGGATGTCGTAATCTAGTTGTAGAATATTTGAAGGTAAGTGAATGACGATTCACTAATTTCCACCATGAAAAACAAAAAACAAATTTAAGTTTTAAATCTATGAAAACTCCTAGATCCTTTGAGATTCATTGAACTTTTCAATGGCATGTTTAAATCTCGATATGCCCCTCTAGTTTATGACTGGGATGCCGAGGATCACAAAGCGGGTGTGAATAACCATGCAAACTTACATGGTGCCCTCACATGTTATAGTCACCTATTCGATGTGCCGGTAAACCACACACGCTCCACCGAACTATGACAAACATTGATTCACCATTTGCTACCTTTGCTTAGAACCATTTAGTGTGCCGGTTAACCACACACGCTCCACTAACGTCTTTGCAAGGGCACAAAGTGTAATTTCATGGAATTGCATCAATTCACTTTTGCCTAAGTAACTAAGATTGGGAATTTGTAAAACATTTAGTTACTTTTGTATTTCATTATACTTATAATGGAAGGTTTTGTCCTATCCTACCCGTTCGGCTAATGACCCTCCACTAGTCAAGAGTGCGGTGGGTAAGAGTGGATACCCATTCAATCGCCATTTTATAGGCAATTTCCTTAAACACCCCTTATAGACCAGCTTCGTGAATGAGGCCTACTAACGGTAAGACTGACTTTTACTCATACATATATATAATGTTAGACTTTTGATGTTATATATAGTATAGGGTGTATTTTACACTTTTAAAATACTAGGAGGTCAAATTTAACAATTATACTTTTAATTCAATTAAATTGTAAACCTAAACTTTTATGGATTTATTAAACCTCTTTTAATTATACACCTTAATTAATTAATAAAACCATAAGGGTGTGATATGAATTTTCAAAACATCACTAGGGTTTTAGAATTTAACATTCCTAAGTTAAACTTTTAATCAAATTTTAAATTCCAAAACTTGAGGGCAAGTTTTGAAACATTTCAAAACATTTAGGTTTAGAATTTAAATATACATCAAAATTAAACTTTTAATCAAAATTTAAATTCCAAAACTTGAGGGCAAGTTTTGAAACCTTTTCAAAACATTAGGGTTTCAACTATTTAAATTTCAAAACTAAACTTTTGAGTTCAAATTTAAACTATAAAACTTAAAGGAGGAAAATTGAAACTTCTCATAACACAAGGATCAAATAACAAATAATATAAATTAAACAATTAATTTTGTCATTATCTATATTTGACCTAATTTCAATTTCTTGCAAAATAAGTTACCCAATTAATACAAATAATCCAATCTTTATCATATAAGGAAGTTATTATCTAATTAATTGGTAATTATCTTTTGTTTAATCAAGGATATACTCATAAATATGATTAAAATCGGATTTTAATGATCTAAAACAGATAAGGCAAGTATCCATGAGAAAAACAGCAAGAAATCCCGAAATCCCCTCTATCTGACACTCAAACTCGCCGAGTACCCATATGGAGTCGCCGAGTAGGGGCCTACTCGCCGAGTCCACAATGGGACTCGCCGAGTTCATGAGGCAGTTTCACAAAAATCGAATTTTTCAACTTGAACAAACATACAAGACATCAATACAATTGAAACCAATCAAGGCTCTGATACCACTGATGGGTTTTAGCTATAAGAACATCTTATGTGCTCATACAAACCCTAATGCTTGGATCTAGGTTTCTCTATTGTACATGCAAGTTATCCAAGACTATAAACCCTAGATCTAGCATATGACAATCAATATAACATATAATTAGGGTTTAGATCATACCTTGATTGTTATGTAGCAATAACAATCCCAAATCCTTCTTGTATTGACTTTAGAAAGCTTAGAGTCACAAATGTCACTCCTCTAATGGTTCACAAACACCAAGAGCAAAAGGATGAAGAGGAGAGAGGATGGAGGCTGCCCAAAACATGTTCTAACCCTAGAAGAGAAGTTCCCCACGTTTTTGAGCCTTAAGGGTTCTATATATAATGAGCCTATTATGGTTATCCAACAAGGAAACCCTAATTTGGATGCTTAAGCCCTAAGCAACCCATGGACTCCTTTCCTTAAGGCCTTGGACGATTTTGTCACAACTGAAAATTTTGAGCCATGTAATCTATACATTCAAGTTAATGTGAATCAAAAACTTCAATCAAATACATCATACAAGTACTACAAGTAGTCATCAAACAATTGTAAAACCCTAGAAGTTCTTGTTAAGTCTATTTTGGACTAGAACTTCCTTATTGGATCCAAATGGACCAATAAGCTTCCAATTAGACTATCATGGGCTTAGAACCCTAATTGGGCTTTATTTGGACCCACACTAATTTATTTCAATATTATGGGCCATATTGGGCCTAGAATGAAATAAATTGAAAGCTTTGATCCATGATTGACCTAATTTGACCCTAACAAGTTATAAAAATCACCTTTATATTTATTTGGACCAAAAATCACTCCACTTAACCATGAGAATTGGGCTTGAGCATTTAAGCCCCAAATTTTTCTTTTCCCTTCCAAAATCTCGGCCCAAGGCCCAAATCCAAGAAAGAGTTGACTATTTGCTTGCCACCTCACTATTACCCATAGGACTTCCATGCATTATTTCCCATTCTTCCATGCAAATCACTTCAAGATCACATCTCTTCTTCTCTCCTCTCTCATTCTCGGCCGAGAGCAACACCACACACACACAAAACACTCACAAACTCTCTCTAAAATTCACTCAAGACTTCTTCCTCTTCTCCATCCAAAATCTCGAAAATTAGGAAGCATTCAAGGAAGTTCTTCCACAAAATCATCATCTAAGGTAAGGTTTTACTTGGATCTATGACTTGTATTCCTTATTTATCAAAAATCTCTTCCTAATCCATGCAAAAATCATGATCTTGCACTCTAGAAACCCCATAAACTCGAAAATTTCATCAAGGAGTACAAAGGCCAAAAATCACTTCATTTCTTCCAATCTTTCTTCAAAAACCGAATCAACACCCAAGGTGAGCTTCATACCCCCTATTTTCTGTTTTTGTTAGTTTTGTGGGGGGGGGAATACAATTGAAAGTGTAGATCTATATGTATTTATATGCCTTGTATGATTTCCATGCTTATATGTATGCTTTTATGTGTTTTAATGTTGGATCTAGCCATAAAACTCCTCAAAACCGAGATATAACTTATGTTATATGATTTTAGCATGAAATGTATTTCTACATACAAAGTGTTTCAAGAAAGATAGCTAAATGGTTTAGTAACAATTTTCTTTAAGCTAAAAACACAAATTTTGGGCCAAAAATGTGAAAAATACAAAATTAAGGGCCCAAATTGACATTTCACAGATTCTGATGGATGAAGTGTGCCAAAACAATTTCCATAAAACTATTTCTGGAATTATACTCAATTAGAGGATTAAAAACATGAATTTCAAGCTTAATGGGCTAAAAATGAAAATTTCGGCCCAATGAGGCCCATTATGCGATTTTTCTGTTTTGGAGGGCTAAAACTGTGATTTTCTGTAAAACAGTGGACCATAAGTGATCCAAGTCCTTTTCAAAGGTTTAAAATGCTTTTTAAATTTAAAAAGGACCAAAGTTGCAAAAAATTTCCAATTTGGGCCAAAATTGTCAAAGTTGCGAAAAAGAAGGGCTAAAACCGAGAAAACTGCATTTTCAGGGACTTAAACTGTTTTCTATGAAAAATATGCTGAAAAACATTAATTTTCAATAATTTTTGGTGTTAAAATGTCAAGAAAATTAATTTAAGGACCAAACCGGGAAATATTAAATAAAAGGGGTGAAAATGTAAATTTTACAAATAATGAAGGGCTGAAAACAGAAATATTTCAAGGCTAATTCAATATACACAATTTGATTAAATAATAGCATCGCGACTATCGACGAAATACAACACATTACAATACCAAAAGTCGTTGTTAAACGAATTGGCTCGGTCTCGAGCCAATAGAAATCTACAACTACTAACTCTACGACACTACGGTTCATATAAATAACGTTTGGGAACTTAGCTTACATACGAGTGTGCACAGACGTCTACGCACCATCTTCGGGCCCCAAAAGTGTAAAATCTTGCTTGTTGGGCCTAGCTAGCCCGATGACCTGATCTTAAGGCCCGAAGACGCATATTTTCTACGAAGTGTTGAGTTTCACCGACTCGGCACAACGTAGAGGGACTTTCAATGGCTTGTATACCACTGGTCCCCAAGGGTCCTTGGTATTGCTAGAAAAGTCTGCATATTTTACGAGGCGGGTCGGGGACCCCTCGCACGCATATTATCCCCAACCGATTAATATAGTCATCGAGGCCTTCGTGTCCTCTTACTCTTCGGATGTGGGACGACACATAGTCAGGGCGGCTGGATAACGTGATTTGTACGAACGACGCCTTCGGGATCGTTAGTATGGCTATGAACTGGGCGTTTGTGTAATGCGGGTTCGTAGTAAATAATCATGCTAAAAAATAATCCAACGTCGCCTGGGAATGACACTCCTATCCTTGTAATGGTTTCAACGCAACTTAACGGTTTTTCAAAGGATTAGGAAAACATCGGGTTTTCCTAGGTTTTTCAAACATATCGGATTCGAAACGCATAAAATTTTTAATAAATAATTTTCACAAGTATAGAAACAAACAGGCATACCTATGGATCTCCACAAACATTTTCGAAAGTTTTTCATTTCAGAAAATATCGGATTTTCTGGCGGTTTTCAAACAATACAAACATTGGATTTCAAACATTACTTATGAACTCACCAACATTTCATATGTTGACGTTTTTCAAAATACTTGTATTCTCAGGGAACCAGTGAACCAAGGGAAATCATATTCAGTGACGGTTGCAGTTTATTTTTGTATGAATTGAACAAATTAATTTCTGGGAATGTAATGTTTAACCAATGTATTTCATGTAAACACTACTGGTTGTACTGTATTGATGAATGGTGACGAATGTTGTTATGTTTCATATATATTCAATGTCATGGTATACAATTGAGTCACGACAGCCCCCGGACGTTTCCGCCGTACGGTTCGGGGGTGTGACAGGTTGGTATCAGAGCTTTGTTTATAGTGAACTAGCATGTCGAGCCATACATTGATATGCAACTATAAACCAAAAAGAGGGACTAACATAACTCTGAACAAAACAAGTAAATAAACCACACTTGCTTGCATTAGGGATAAGAATCTAACACCGAATCAAACAACAATAACACTGGTATCTCGGTCAATTCGGGACTGTTCTTAGTGATACCAAGGAGTGAATGTAGCCTGATCAACTACATTCTCTCCAAGGTAAAACTAACACACGTCTTGATGAGATCGAGATAGCCAGGGAACCTAAAACTATACCCTTTATCACCCAAAAAGAGAATGTTTGCTTAGTCTGTATAATAGTCATAGTACCCTAGGAATAATGTTAGCATATTCACGTACTCGCGCAGACAGCATGGCTGGTTTTCATCACCCGGGAGACCCCTACTTCCCTAATCAGGGAAACAACAGGTGGCTAGAGGAGGAGGAGCCTGAGGAGGAGCAGCAGGGTATCCAGTTTCATCAGGTCTTAGTAGCTCACGGGATGCTTGTGGATGAGCCGGGAGAGAATCCAGGGGAGGCACCCGATGTCGGACCCGACGAATACGTAGACACTGACTACGAATTTGGAGAGATCGACGATGACGACGAGGAAGGTCAGGTCGGGGACCAGGACCCCATCCTGCCATGCGAGAACGAGGCACAACCAGATCACCCCGCTCCACCAGCGAACCCCCCAAGAGAGAACCGTTCCCTCGAAGCTGAGATCGCCGCACTGCGACAACAGTTGTATGCTATGGAGGCTCGGGCAGTGCAAGCAGAGCATGAGAGGGATGAGGTTATTGGAGACATGGCAGAGATGGCGCAACTACTGGCGCAACATTTCGGCATATGACTTCAGCACCACCTCCTGACACAGCTCATCGCGGTTAGGGATAGCCTTATCATAGTAGGTCATTAGAGACTATGTTATGTACTCCGGTTCTATGTTTAAGTGATTACACTACTCATGGAGCCGTTATGCTGTTGGATTAGTGTTACTTATGTATGCTCTTACGAGCAAATTTTCTTGTACTAAACACGGATAATATTAATAAACTTTTGTGTGTTTTGCTATGATATTCTCAGTTGTTATGTGTTGAGACGTTATGATTGTATGCTTGATGATAGTAATGTTTAAGTCCGTACCATACACCTAGTTAGTAGGGTCGCCACCTCACAGAAACCACGTACACTCAACATCTTTCCGTTTCATGACAGAAAGATGCCTCGCCCAGCTACTCGCGGAAATCCCGAACCAACCCCGCCCGAAGTTGACTCCACTGCTTTCCAGGCAGCCGTGTCTGCTGCGGTCACAGCAGCTATGGCACAACTTCACCGAGGGAACAACGGAGGAGGTAACGGGCAAGGATCCGGAAGTTCGAACAACGGGACGAACCAAGGACTCACTAAAACGTGCACCTACAAGGATTTTGCGAACGCTAAACCCCGAACTTTCAACGGCACTGGAGGAGTGATCGCTCTGAAGCGATGGATCGAGAAGGTAGAGTCGGTATTCGAGATATGCGAGTGCCCCGAGCAGATGAAGGTGAAGTTCGCGGCCTGCACTTTCGTGGACCAAGCACTCACTTGGTGGAATGGTCACGTAGAAGCTATGACACTCCCTGTCGCCAACTCTATTCCGTGGGCAGAAATGAAAGAGATGTTGACGGCTGAGTACTGCCCCCGAGGCGAAATACAGAAGATGGAACAGGAACTATGGAATCTCACGGTGCAGAATGGGAATATCGATGCTTACATATCGAGATTCAGTGAACTATCTCTGTTGTGCCCGGGTATGATCACATCAGAGGGAAAGAAGATCGAACGATTCATCTAGGGACTGACATCCCCCATTCAAGGGAATGTGATAGCTGCGAACCCTGAAACTTTTGACAGTGCGAAGAGATTGGCAAAGAGGCTATATGATCATAACCACAAAAAGGGCGAGAAACCGGTAGAGACTGAGAAGAAGAAGGAGAGTGATGGTAAGAAAGGATGGAACAACAAGAGGAAGGGGCGTCAGGGCCCCGAGACCTCTAAAAAGCAGCAAACGGTGGCAGTTCACGCTGTCACTGCGCCGGTTCCAGTCACATCACATGCTCCAGCCTCAGCTGCTTCAAATGCTTCAAGACCCTATTCCGGTAATTCTCCTAAGTGCAATAAGTGCGGGTTCCATCACCATGGAGAATGCAAGGAGTTCCATTGCACCAGTTGCAACCGAAGGGGACACACTGCAAGGTTTTGCAGGACTTATCCTTCTTAGAACCAGAGTCAGGGAAACAACCAGAACAACAACAACCCCCGTAATAACATCAACACCAATACCGGCGGCAACAACACAGGGCCTAGCCACACCTGCTTTGGGTGTGGAAGGACGGGACATTTCCGTCGAGATTGCCCTAACAACAACAACTCAGGAAACAGAGGAGCAGGAAGAATGCTGACTATGGGTCAGAGTGATGCAGTTCAGGACCCCGCAGTTGTGACCGGTACGTTCCTCCTAAACCACACTTATGCATGCATCTTATTTGATACCGGAGCGGAGCGAAGTTTCGTAAGTGAGAAGTTTAAACATTTATTAAAACAACAACCCCAGAAGCTAAATGAAACCTATACGGTGGAAATGGCCAATGGGAAAACCGAATCCACTAGGGAAATCTACATCGGATGTACCCTAACCCTCAACCAACACGTCTTACGAATAGATCTGATGCCAGTATCAATTAGGAGTTTCGATGTGATTATCGGCATGGATTGGTTAAGCCCCCACCATGCTGAGATTATGTGCCATGAGAAGGCCATTCGCCTTCGCCTCCCAAATCACGAAACCCTAGTAATTTACGGAGATAAACCCAGTACGAATCTTCGTCTCATCTCGTGCATCAAAGCACAAAAACATCTGCGAAAGAACAATTTGGCGTTCTTGGCTCACATAGTGGACAAGACCAAAGAAGAAACTAACATCCAAGACATTCCAGTAGCGTGTGAATTTCCGGACGTGTTTCCTGAAGATCTTCCGGGAGTACCCCCAGAGTGACAGGTCGAGTTCCGAATCGACCTCGTTCCAGGGGCGACTCCTCTCGCTAAATCACCATATCGGTTGGCTCCTGCCGAAATGCAGGAATTGTCCAGCCAACTCAGTGAGCTTTTGGACAAGGGATTTATCTGACCTAGCTACTCGCCATGGGGAGCTCCGGTGCTCTTTGTCAAAAAGAAGGACGGATCTTTCAGAATGTGCATCGATTACAGAGAGTTAAATAAACTCACTGTTAAAAACCGCTACCCACTCCCGCGAATCGATGATCTATTCGACCTGCTCCAAGGAGCTAGTTATTTTTCAAAAATAGATTTACGGTCCGGATACCATCAACTCAAAGTCCGAGAAGAAGATATTCCTAAAACCGCTTTCCGAACCCGCTATGGACATTATGAATTCGTCGTAATGCCCTTCTGTCTAACAAATGCACCTGCCGCATTTATGGACCTAATGAATCGAATCTGTCGACCATTCCTGGACAAATTCGTCATTGTGTTTATCGATGACATCCTCGTCTATTCTCGAAGCAAAGAGGAGCATGGCCAACATCTCCGACAAGTCCTAGAGACGCTGCGATCGGAAAAGCTTTACGCCAAACTCTCTAAGTGTGAGTTTTGGCTACGGAGCGTGAATTTTCTAGGTCACGTAGTTAGCCAAGACGGAATTCATGTGGATCCCTCTAAGGTCAAAGCCGTGGAAGGATGGGCAACTCCGACTACGCCCACAGAAATTCGTCAGTTCTTAGGCCTAGCAGGTTACTATAGGAGATTCATCCAAAACTTCTCTAAGATCGCCAAGCCGCTTACCTTGCTTACGCAAAAGAGCGTGCCATTCAAGTGGACAGACCGACAAGAGATTGCATTTCGAACCTTGAAGCAAGCCCTCTGTAGCGCTCCTGTGCTATCTCTACCCGAAGGAACGGAAGATTTTGTAGTCTACTGTGACGCGTCGAATCAAGGCCTAGGTTGCGTTCTCATGCAACGTGGAAGAGTGATAGCATATGCGTCCCGCCAACTAAAGACGCATGAGGTAAATTATACGACCCATGACCTAGAACTGGGAGCCGTGGTCTTTGCTCTGAAAATTTGGAGGCACTACCTGTACGGTACAAAGTGCACCATCTTCACAGACCACAAGAGCCTCCAGCACATCTTGAATCAAAAGGAGCTGAACATGAGACAGCGGCGATGGGTGGAATTACTAAATGACTATGAATGCGAGATCAAGTACCACCCAGGCAAGGCCAACGTGGTAGCTGATGCATTAAGTCGGAAGGAGTACACAAACCGCCGTACGAACACGCACTCGATAACCATTCAATCTCATCTGGCCACTCAATTGCATCAGTCCAGTCAGAGGCTATGAAAGCGGAAAATAGAACTAGCGAGGCATTACGCAGAATGGAGAAGAACCTGGAAGTCAAAGAGAATGGGGTATACTACTTCATGAACCGTATTTGGGTCCCAAAAATCGGAGGATTTAGAGAGACCGTTATGAAGGAAGCTCACAAGACACGATACTCCATTCATCCTGGTTCGGACAAGATGTATTTGGACATCAAGCAACACTATTGGTGGCCTAACATGAAGGCGGAAATCGCGACTTATGTTGGTAAGTGCCTTACGTGCGCCAAAGTAAAAGTGGAGTACCAGAAACCTTCCGGATTGTTACAGCAACCGGCAATCCCTGAGTGGAAATGGGAGGGGATTTCTATGGACTTCGTGACCAAGCTGCCCAAGACGTCAGACGGGCTGGACACCATATGGGTAATAATCGACCGACTGACGAAATCTGCCCATTTCCTACCAATCAAAGAGTCCTACAAGATGGAGAGACTGACGCGGTTGTACCTACGAGAGATCGTAAGACTCCATGGAGTGCCAAAATCTATCATCTCGGATAGGGACAGTAGGTTCACGTCGCGGTTTTGGCAATCACTCCACAAGGCAATGGGAACTCATCTCGATATGAGCACCGCGTATCACCCAAAAACGGACGGTCAAAGCGAACGAACCATTCAGACGCTTGAAGACATGCTTCGTGCATGTGTAATAGACTTCGGAAAGTCTTGGGATACCCACCTACCGTTGATCGAATTCTCATATAACAATAGTTATCATTCGAGCATCAAGGTGGCCCCTTTCGAAGCACTGTACGGGCGTAAATGTAGATCACCGTTATGTTGGGCTGAAGTAGGTGACACCCAGCTAGCAAGAACGCATACGTCGGACAGGGCACTAACAGGACCGGAGATTATTCGCGAAACCACAGAGAAGATCGTTCAGATCAGAGCTCGATTACAAGCGTCGCGTGACAGACAAAAGAGCTACGCCGACAAACGACGAAAGCCCTTAGAATTCCAGGTCGGTGACCGAGTATTGTTGAAAGTCTCACCCTGGAAAGGGGTTATACGTTTCGGAAAACGGGGAAAGCTGAACCCGCGATACATTGGACCTTTCGAAATCGTCGCCCGAATAGGTCCGGTAGCCTACAGACTACAACTACCCGCGGAACTAAACGGTGTACACCCCGTGTTTCATGTCTCTAATCTGAAAAAGTGCCTATCAGATGAAACCCTTGTCATTCCTCTTGACGAAATCGAAATCAATGAGAATCTCCTGTTCGTCGAAGAACCAATCGAAATCATGGACAGGGAGGTGAAGCGTACTAAGCAGAGCCGCATCCCGATCGTGAAGGTACGGTGGAACGCAAAGCGTGGGCCAGAATTCACATGGGAACGCGAAGATCAAATGAAGCAGAAGTACCCTCACCTATTCTAGCATTCTCAAATCTAGCCTTCAAACAGAATTTCGGGACGAAATTCCCTCTAACGGGGGGATGATGTCACAACTGAAAATTTTGAGCCATGTAATCTATACATTCAAGTTAATGTGAATCAAAAACTTCAATCAAATACATCATACAAGTACTACAAGTAGTCATCAAACAATTGGAAAACCCTAGAAGTTCTTGTTAAGTCTATTTTGGACTAGAACTTCCTTATTGGATCCAAATGGACCAATAAGCTTCCAATTAGACTATCATGGGCTTAGAACCCTAATTGGGCTCTATTTGGACCCACACTAATTTATTTCAATATTATGGGCCATATTGGGCCTAGAATGAAATAAATTGAAAGCTTTGATCCATGATTGACCTAATTTGACCCTAACAAGTTATAAAAATCACCTTTATATTTATTTGGACCAAAAATCACTCAACTTAACCATGAGAATTGGGCTTGAGCATATAAGCCCCAAATTTTTCTTTTCCCTTCCAAAATCTCGGCCCAAGGCCCAAATCCAAGAAAGAGTTGACTATTTGCTTGCCACCTCACTGTTATCCATAGGACTTCCATGCATTATTTCCCATTCTTCCATGCAAATCACTTCAAGATCACATCTCTTCTTCTCTCCTCTCTCATTCTCGGCCGAGAGCAACACCACACACACACAAAACACTCACAAACTCTCTCTAAAATTCATTCAAGACTTCTTCCTCTTCTCCATCCAAAATCTCGAAAATTAGGAAGCATTCAAGGAAGTTCTTCCACAAAATCATCATCTAAGGTAAGGTTTTACTTGGATCTATGACTTGTATTCCTTATTTATCAAAAATCTCTTCCTAATCCATGCAAAAATCATGATCTTGCACTCTAGAAACCCCATAAACTCGAAAATTTCATCAAGGAGTACAAAGGCCAAAAATCACTTCATTTCTTCCAATCTTTCTTCAAAAACCGAATCAACACCCAAGGTGAGCTTCATACCCCCTATTTTCTGTTTTTATTAGTTTTTTTTTTGGGGGGTGGGGGAATACAAGTGAAAGTGTAGATCTATATGTATTTATATGCCTTGTATGATTTCCATGCTTATATGTATGCTTTTATGTGTTTTAATGTTGGATCTAGCCATAAAACTCCTCAAAACCGAGATATAACTTATGTTATATGATTTTAGCATGAAATGTATTTCTACATACAAAGTGTTTCAAGAAAGATAGCTAAATGGTTTAGTAACAATTTTCTTTAAGCTAAAAACACAAATTTTGGGCCAAAAATGTGAAAAATACAAAATTAAGGGCCCAAATTGACATTTCACAGATTCTGATGGATGAAGTGTGCCAAAACAATTTCCATAAAACTATTTCTGGAATTATACTCAATTAGAGGATTAAAAACATGAATTTCAAGCTTAATGGGCTAAAAATGAAAATTTCGGCCCAATGAGGCCCATTATGCGATTTTTCTGTTTTGGAGGGCTAAAACTGTGATTTTCTGTAAAACAGTGGACCATAAGTGATCCAAGTCCTTTTCAAAGGTTTAAAATGCTTTTTAAATTTAAAAAGGACCAAAGTTGCAAAAAATTTCCAATTTGGGCCAAAATTGTCAAAGTTGCGAAAAAGAAGGGCTAAAACCGAGAAAACTGCATTTTCAGGGACTTAAACTGTTTTCTATGAAAAATATGCTGAAAAACATTAATTTTCAATAATTTTTGGTGTTAAAATGTCAAGAAAATTAATTTAAGGACCAAACCGGGAAATATTAAATAAAAGGGGTGAAAATGTAAATTTTACAAATAATGAAGGGCTGAAAACAGAAATATTTCAAGGCTAATTCAATATACACAATTTGATTAAATAATAGCATCGCGACTATCGACGAAATACAACACATTACAATACCAAAAGTCGTTGTTAAACGAATTGGCTCGGTCTCGAGCCAATAGAAATCTACAACTACTAACTCTACGACACTACGGTTCATATAAATAACGTTTGGGAACTTAGCTTACATACGAGTGTGCACAGACGTCTACGCACCATCTTCGGCCCCCAAAAGTGTAAAATCTTGCTTGTTGGGCCTAGCTAGCCCGATGACCTGATCTTAAGGCCCGAAGACGCATATTTTCTACGAAGTGTTGAGTTTCACCGACTCGGCACAACGTAGAGGGACTTTCAATGGCTTGTATACCACTGGTCCCCAAGGGTCCTTGGTATTGCTAGAAAAGTCTGCATATTTTACGAGGCGGGTCGGGGACCCCTCGCACGCATATTATCCCCAACCGATTAATATAGTCATCGAGGCCTTCGTGTCCTCTTACTCTTCGGATGTGGGACGACACATAGTCAGGGCGGCTGGATAACGTGATTTGTACGAACGACGCCTTCGGGATCGTTAGTATGGCTATGAACTGGGCGTTTGTGTAATGCGGGTTCGTAGTAAATAATCATGCTAAAAAATAATCCAACGTCGCCTGGGAATGACACTCCTATCCTTGTAATGGTTTCAACGCAACTTAACGGTTTTTCAAAGGATTAGGAAAACATCGGGTTTTCCTAGGTTTTTCAAACATATCGGATTCGAAACGCATAAAATTTTTAATAAATAATTTTCACAAGTATAGAAACAAACAGGCATACCTATGGATCTCCACAAACATTTTCGAAAGTTTTTCATTTCAGAAAATATCGGATTTTCTGGCGGTTTTCAAACAATACAAACATTGGATTTCAAACATTACTTATGAACTCACCAACATTTCATATGTTGACGTTTTTCAAAATACTTGTATTCTCAGGGAACCAGTGAACCAAGGGAAATCATATTCAGTGACGGTTGCAGTTTACTTTTGTATGAATTGAACAAATTAATTTCTGGGAATGTAATGTTTAACCAATGTATTTCATGTAAACACTACTGGTTGTACTGTATTGATGAATGGTGACGAATGTTGTTATGTTTCATATATATTCAATGTCATGGTATACAATTGAGTCACGACAGCCCCCGGACGTTTCCGCCGTATGGTTCGGGGGTGTGACAGATTTCTCATGGGTTTCCCCATAGAATTCGCCAACTCCTTAATATAAGACAATCCATAGTCCAAATTGCAATTATCTTATAATTACAATTCCAGTCCCTTAAGTTTAATTAATCTCTTTTAGTCACAAAACTAATTATTAATTAATCCATGACTAATATTAATTAAACAATATGATTTCTCCTTTAATATATTATTCCCATAATATATTAATAAATCATATTTAATCCTTTCTCTCCATAATTCATCCTATCAAGTTGCTTTGGTGAAGGCAACCCAAAAGGACCATGCACCATCGGGTCAAGTACATACCAAAATAGTTATGGACTTAGACACTAATCCAACAATAATATCATATGGTCTTAAAACCAAGATATATGGTTTATTATTTACTAATTGGTTGTACATTGATAATGTGAAACCACATCAGTAAATTGATGTCATAAAACGCATTGTTGTGTATAGTTGGTTAGTCGATAAGTAAATGCATATAAGTCGAAGTTTATCTGTTACTTTTATTCTAAGAGGGTAAAAGCGATATCATGGTCGCTCGATGATTTGATTTGACTTATGTGTCGGGCCCGGTCAGGACTGAATTGATTTGTTCAATTAAGTTCTATGTCAAATAAATTTGAGATCGAGAAAATAGTTGCTGGACAATGAGTATGAAAATGTTTCATGAAATCGTCTGCACGATATCAAAACAGAGGATTGTACGATCCCTTATCTAAAGGACAGGTTACTGATGAGATCAGAGTTGACAACGTCTATGAGAGCTACGATTGCTAATCGTATTGTGTTTGCATTTATATTTACTAGACTTATCCAAGTGGGAGACTGTTAGATTAGTGTCTAAGGCTGTAACTATATTTCGTAAGTACTTGACCTAATTGTGCATGGTCCTTTTGGGTTGCCTTCACCATAGCAACTTGATAGGGTGATTTAGAGAGAATAGATATTATTATTAATGTATTATAAGAATAATATGTTAAAAGAATAATAATATGATTTGATTAATATAAGTCATAAATTAATTAAGGAATTAATTTAGTGACTTAAAGAGATTAATTGAATAAAGGGGTATAAACTGTCAAATGTGTGAAAGTTGTATTTTGAGCCAATGACCCTTATGGATATGGGTTGGATGATTTTAGGGATGTGGATCACCTAGAAATCGTCCAAAGGGATTATCTAGAAGAGGATTTGGATTGCTTTGAGGCTAAGTTATCCAATTAGGGTTTTAAGGTGAAACCCTAGGAGCTCACAGTATAAATAGACCCATAGGGTTGAGGAAATCGGCAACCTTGTGATTAGAGTAACCCTAGAGCCGATTTCCCTCTTCCTCATCTCTCTCAAATCATCTTCTTGCTAGTTGGTGTTTGTAAGCTATTAGAGGAGTGACATTTATGACTCTAAGCTCCAAGAAGAAGAAGGTTTTTTCAAGCAAGTAACTCAAGGTATTATTCTAGATCTGTTTTCATATGTTTTAATTGTTAGTTTACATTAGATCTAGCCATGAAAGTATTGGATATGTTGCATGTTCAATTAGTGAAACCTAGATCCAAGCTATAAGGTTGTATGTTTACATAGGTAAAGTTCTTATGTCCAAAACCCATCAGTAACAACCGTCTTACCCTTAAGACCACTTTCCACGATCTTTAAGAGTCCTTGAAGTTTGCTGAGAGTGACCTCTTCCTTATTCATGTGGTATGTCATGCGGAATTGATCATAACATGAAGGTAAGGAGTGCAAAATGATATCTATTGCACGCTCAGTGAAGTTCACATTAAGCTTCAGCAAACGGTCCACAAATCTTTGCATTTTCTGCATGTGGCCCGTGATGGGTTCACCATCCTTCATTCGGGTTGTTATCATGGAGGAGATGATTTCATACCTCTCTTGTCTTGCACTTTGATGGTATCTTTCCATCAAATATTGGTGCATTTCAAAAGGGTAGAAGTCCTCGAAGGACTTTTGGAGGTCGGCTGTCATAGTGGCCATCATGATGCATGCCACCTTGGTGGCATCCCTTTCATGTGCCCTAAAGTCAGCGATCTCTTGAGGAGTAGCAACTATCTCATCAATCTCCTTAAGCTCCTTATCGAGTACATATTCTTTGTCCTCGTAGCGGATAATCATTCGGATGTTTCTGATCCATTCATTAAAGTTGGATCCATCAAAAGTGACTTTCCCGCACAAGTTCATTAGAGGAAATGAGCCATTAGGATTAGAGCCGGAAGCAGTAGCGTTTGCAGACATCTGAAAAGAAGAAGAGTTTAGTTTAGAAATAGAGATAGTCCTTAATAAAACACCCAAATGTAGTATTAAGGCTAGGACCCAATCACAATATATTATACTTAGAAGAGGTATGTCGTAATCTAAGTAATAACATATTTGAAAGGTAGGTGAATGACGATTCACCAATTTCCACCAAAGCCGAATTATTAAAAATATTTAATTTGGTTCTTAGAAACTCCTAGATTCTTTTGAGATTCAATGAACTTTTCAAAGGCATGTTTCAATCTCGAGTGTGCCCTCCAAGTTTTGTGACTGGGATGCCGAGGATCACAAAACGAGGTGTGAAGTAATCATGCAACTTACTTGGTACCCTTAATGTATTACCCCTCAATCAATGTGCTGGTTAACCACACACGCTCCATCGATACTATGATAAACATTAAGTCACCCTTTACCTACCTTGTTAAGTTCAAGTTAGTGTGCCGGTTAACCACACACGCTCCACTAACGACTTAAACAAAGTGTAAAGTGTAATTTCATGGATTAGCACCTTATTCACATTTTCCTAAAATAACTAAGATTGGGAATTCAGTAAAGTTTAGTTACTTTAGTATTATCATTATACTTTTAATGAGAATTTATAAGTCCTTGTCCTACCCGTTCGGCTAACGGCCCTCCACCAATCAAGCAAGCGGTGGGTGAGAGTGGACACCCATTAAGTTGCCATTTTATAGGCAACAACCTTATAGCCACCTTATAAACTGGCTTCGTGAATGAGGCGTACTAGCGGTAAGACGAATTTGATCTTATATATATATATATATATATATATATATATATATATATATATATATATATATATATATATTATTAACTTATAATATTATAAGTATAAGGGTTGAATTTTAACTTTTAAAATTCTAAGGGTTGGAACTAAAGTTTTAATCAAGACTTTACTTGTTCCAAAACTTGAGGGCAAGTTTTGTAAACTTTCAAAACTTTTCATTTCTTGTAACTTATGAGTTAATTAGAATATTAAAAATGAAGACTCTTCATTTTTATAACCCATGTGTTCTTTTAATGGTTTTAAAACAAAGTGACTTTTGGTTTTCCATAACTTGAGGACAAGTTATGGACTCCATTAAAACATATAATGATCATGATTTAATCTACCACATATGTTACAAATAATTCCTATGATCATCTTAACATCATAAGATCAAGAATATGAATATGAACACTTTCATGAATCAAAAATTACACTTAAAAACTTGTAATTTTGATAATTTGTCATTGTAAATGGATTAACATGAACATTACACCAACTAAAACAAGTTTTAAAACACCAAAACAGTTTATGGTAATGTTCCTAGTCCATTTCCAGCAACAAAAATCGAAATTCTGAAAACTGTAGCCTCTACTCGTCGAGTGCATGAACAGACTCGACGAGTAGCTTGCATTAGGTCATGGACTCGTCGAGTCCCCCCATGGACTCGGCGAGTTCATACGGGCAGAAAGCAAAAAACTCGATTTTTCAAGCAGTTTACACAAAAAAATCAAACAAGCAAGCCTAGGCTCTGATACCACTGATGGGTTTTGAGCATTCTAACACTTCCTAAGTTTACATGCAACCCTAATAACCTTGGATCTATATTTGTCTAATAATCATGCAAAGTTGTTTTCCAAGGTTATGAACCTATCTAGCATACATGAGGTACAATTTTCTTTGTATAAAAGATAGAACTACATACCTTGTTGTTGAAAGTGTTCCTTGAAACCTTGTAAACCTAGCACCTCAAGTGTGATGCCTCAAATGCTTCACACAACACCAAATGCAAAGAATAAACTTGAGAGAATACTCTAACACATGCAAAATCAGCCAAGCCCTCTTCTTTCTTAGTGTAGCCGATTTTGGGGAGAGTTACATTGCTTATATAGTGTGTTGCATTAGGTAAACCCTAATGTTCCATGACTCTTCATTTCTTGATCCATGGGTTAACTCCATGGAGCATCTTATGGGTGGAACCCAACTTGATAATCCATGAAGCCTCTTAGCCCTCTATATAAGATATAGAAGATTTACTTAATCTACCCATATATCTAATTAGTTATCTTTTGATCACTTAATTAATTTTTGATCAAAACTAATTAAATAATATTATTAATATATTAGAACTTATAATATATTAATAAACCATATGTGTTATTTCTCTCATTTAGTTTATCCAATTGCATGGTGTCATGCAACCCAAATGGACCATGCCGGGTCGGGTCAAATACTTACCAAAAATAGTTATGGACTTAGACACCTTATCGAACAAAAACATCACTCTCTTCCTCTCTTATGCTTCTGCTTCATCTTTTCTCTCTTGGTGCAACCAATGTTTAATCCGGGTCAAGTGAGGGTTCAGGCAATCTAGAAGAATTGTTTTCTACTGTTGTATCCTGGAAAAGAAACACTTATATATGACGAATTTGTTTTAAGGAAAATATGTTAAACACAGGCCTCAGTCAAGAATTTTATGGTTTTGTTCTTTCGTACAATTTTGGGTTAACTAATATATATATATATATATATATATATATATATATATATATATATATATATATATATATATATATAATTTGGTGCACCTTTTTTTTTGTTCAACCTAATACTAGCTACAAATTTTTTTATTAGTGGCCCGAGACCCCTCGGAACCCATACCAGGTCCACCAATGGCCTATATATACAACACATTCGAACCCTTTATGGATCATCCTTAACTTATAATCAAACAATACATTCCCTTACTTTACATGGCGTCTTACATGGATTTTCTATCAAATCTAATCATCATACTTGCACTTCTTTTTTTTCTTCTTGTTTTCTTTTATGCTTACAATCAACAAGAAACATATGGGAGGAAGACAAAGAAATATCATCCGGTTGCTGGGACGGTATTTAGTTTGTTCATCCACTTCAACACGGTGCATGATTACTTGACCAATCTTGCAAAAAAATACAAAACTTATAGATTGATAAGCCCTTTCAATGGTGAGATCTATACAACTGATCCGATGAATGTGGAGTATATTCTCAAGACGAATTTCGAAAATTATGGAAAGGTATATCCGCCTTTAGAATTAAATGTTTATAATTATGTTTTTTGTGTTAAGCTTACTTTCTTCAAATTTAGTAATTGGTAAATGATTTTTAAATGTGGATGGAAGGCCGACATTATAGGGTCCATATATGAATGTAGGTAGGACTGTAACAACATGGATGGTTGATAGTTGCTTGATGAGTGGGGGCAATGGAGGTGTATATGGTTGAATAAACTTCTCGGGTATATGTTAGGAGTAAAATTGTGATAATAGATAATAAAGTATGTAAAAATATTAAGAACAAAACGATTAATACGGTTGATATGATAAAAGTAATTGTATTAATACACTCAATATATATATATATATATATATATATATATATATATATATATATATATATAAGTTCAAATAAAAACAGTATATGAAAACCTAAAAATATTATGTTTATGTTATTATTCTGCAATGAATGTTGTATAGGTGTATTGTTGAAGTAATTCTCATATGAATATTAACTTGATTTAAATGTAGCCTTGCCTTCATTTTTATTTTCAAACAAGCTTTATCATGTGTTTCATACCAAATCTTGAACATATTTGAAATAATAACGTACCATGATGATGTTATTCTCTAACATAAACGTTTAACTAATAGCTAAAAGCCATTAAGATTTAAAAATGTGTATGTGTAGATTAAAATTTGAGATACTTTTAGTATTAGTTCGCAAAGTGCTGTAAATATTAAAATTAGAAAACTTTGTAGTGCTTAATGTATTTCTTTTATGATGTTTAACGCTCTCATCTACTAATGTCACATTGCATTTTTAAGTCATGACCGCTCAACAAAATTACTCATCTGACTCTTCTTACCTTTAACCTTCATCCCCAGATCCTACATAAGGCATAAAACAAAACAATGTTATAACAGTTTATTTTTTTCAAATTATCTCTAATTAAAATGAAGAATACCACAAAACCAACTTCTCAAATCTGTTATTCAACTTAATTCTAACTTTCTCGACCTATAATCATCAAATGAATATTCCACTTATTCTATTTCATTCTTCTTTATACAATATATATGCAATAATGGTCAACTTAAGGAAAGCGAATGAGTTGAAATACGATGAGGGGTTGAGTGGCACTGATACCCGGAAATTGGATAATTTGGACTTGAGTTCAGTGTCGGTCGATCTGATCCAATAGGGATTGTAAAATTTTGAATATTTTGAGTTGTCGATTGAAATTGAATGCCTTTTAAAAAGAGGTAGTAAAGGGTTATATGGGATGCTAATCCATTATACAATTAGAAGGGAAAATATGAAGATAAGAAAATGGATAATGATTGAAAGGGTAACGAACTTTCGACTTTGTTCACATTTAGTCACTAAACTTTTTTTCGTTATCTATTTGTCATTGAACTATTGAAACTGTTCACATTTTACCCTTATGACCCGCTGTTACCGGTCATAAGGGTAAAATGTGAGCAGTTTCAATAGTTTAGTGGCAAATAGAAAACGAAAAAAAGTTTAGTGACTAAATGTGAACAAAATCGAAATTTTGTTTCCCTCTAAAAAGTTCAATGACTAAATATGAACAAACTTCCTCTTGTATTATGTTTTAGCAAATTATTTATTTTTGTTAAATTGTAACAACATTTATTGATGAAGAAATCTATGAAATAAAAAAAACAAAACCCCGAAAAATATATTAAAAAAAAAACGAAAAACCGAAACCGAAATAAAAACCAATGGTTTGGTATTTTCCAAAATAAAAACCAATGGTTTGGTAACAACCGGTCATAAGGGTAAAATGTGAACAGTTTCAATAGTTCAATGGCAAATAGATAACAAAAAAAAGTTTAATGACTAAATGTGAACAAAATCGAAAGTTCGTTACCCTTTCAAGTCATTATCCCATAAGAAAACCAGTACAAATTCAAAATATGAAGATAAGAAAACCGGTACAAATTCAATTCTGAAAAAGGTTCCTGATTTTTTTAGATTCAGTTTATTAACATATCTTGATGATAATTTAATGGGCCATTTTATGGGATTTTTATTAATAAAGAAAAAGGAAAATGAATGAAGAGTGAAATCATGAAAACGAATGAAGACTAATTGAGCTGGAAAACAAATGAACTGCTTAACAATTGTATGTATTATGTCCTTATTTAACGGGATTTACCATATTTTTCTGATATATTTAAATTCATAAAAAAATTCTTTACATATATTTATCAAAAATAGGCTATAGGCGGGAAAACATATGGAAGAGGTCTAAGAAAATGTCCACGTGGCAAAAAGACTATTGTTTTATTAGAGTTAGATTTTTAACATAAATAGCTAGGGTTTCAAGTAGGAGTGAGCGCGGTGCGGTTATTAGACAAAATATTACCATTAACAGCAAATACAGTTAATCTATTTTCAAAACCGTTTGGTACAGTTATTTTTGCAGTGCGGTTAGGCGGTTATTTTTGCGAGTGATTTTGTTTTTGTGTGTTTCGGTTAGTAACCGCATGAATTTGGTACGGTTATTTTGTGTGGTTTTTAACCGCACTTTAGAGTTCAAACAATTTTAAGAGTTTAAATATATTACTTATAATAATAAAAAAACTATAAAGTATAAAACAATTAACTTCAATTACAAACAACTAATATCTTAAAAAACTTTAAATCATTAGTAATTAACAATAAATATCTTAAAATTGTTAAATTTCATCATTTTTCAAAGTTAAACATACAAAAAAACCAACACTTTTGTCTTCTAGAATTTTATCATTCTTTCATTCATGAAAGTTGTCTTATTTTTAATATTTAATATATTAATAATTAAGAAAAAAAATTGTATATAATATATGCGGTGCAGTGCGTTTTTGCAAACTAATAACCCCATTGCACCGCAAATTTGTGGTTTTGAAAAACAAAGAACCTCACCGTCAGTTTTTATTGCGGTTACGGTTTATGTAGTTTTTGCGGTTAATTTTAATTACGGTGCGATTTTTGCTCACCCTTTCAAGAATAAGATCCGAGAAAAAGATGACTCGAGAAAATGCAAAAATCTATTACCGTAGTTAAGACATTGAGAGAACTTTGTTTTTTTATAGACATTTTGGTAAAGTATATTCTTATTATGTTTATAGTTTTATTCATTTTCTTCGTTTTAATCTTCTTTTGTATTTTTTTATTGTTTCTAATATTAGATTTTATGTTTTGTTTGTCACTTTAATGTTCATTCTTGATTCTATTTTTTATTTAAAAGTTAGTTTATTTGTTGGTTTTTTACGATCTATTAACAAAACGAAAACATACAATAATAAAAATATATGTTAGACGATGATAGATAAGATGAATAATATCTTATTTGTTATCGTAAATATTGTTTCTAATATTTTTCTAATATCTTATTTTTTAATATTTGTTTTTTGTACTATTTTTTATTTAAAAACTATTTTATTTATTGTTGTTTTGCGGTTTGTTAACAAAATGAAAACCTAAAATAGTTATATTGTTTGTTAGGGGATGATAGATGGCATGAACACTATTTTATTTGTTGCCATTTTACGATCTATTAACTAAACGAAAACCAAAAATATTTATAAATATTTGTTACGCATTCATGGATGGAAGGAATAATATATAACGAATAATTAAATATTAATGAAAAACAATATGACGATATAGTAAATATCTACCATAAGTAATGCATATGACCAGCCCTCAATGGAAAGTAATACAAAACTAATGTTCAAACTCAAACGACCTTATTCTAAATATTTAATATAAGATCATTGTACTTATTATATCATCTTAATAGATGAATTTATTTAAAATTATTCTTTAATGTAATAAAATTTAGAAGTTTTTATCTAATAAGTAGACATGCATTTATTTTACATATTTGATATGATTTATAGAGTACCTTCCATTGATTATTTTCTATTAAAAATATTTGATTTGTCATTTTAATCGACTTAAATATATATATATATATATATATATATATATATATATATATATATATATATATATATATATATATATATATATATATATATATATATATATATATATATATATATAATTAAAAGGGATGCAATGTTAATTTTATAAAATGAGGGGATTATGTGTAATGCTGTAATAAATATCAATGGTTAAAGAATATTAAGTAGTCAATGAATATTAAATCAATAATTTATCATCTTCGATGGTATTGATATCGAGTGGTTTGCAGAATAATTTATAAAAGTGATTTTTATAATTTTATTTATTTTTTATAAAAATCACGAGCCCTTTATTTCTAATGTTCTGAAATAAGTTTCTATGTTATAATAAACATTTAAATATACCTAATGAAATTTCTATTTCTTTACACCCTACGATAAATATGAAGTTATTTTCCGTAACAATATGTATGAAACAAGTAACATTTGCATTATTATTATGTTTTATTTTCTCTTATATTTTAGATATTGTTGTATTTCACTAAATGTGTTTCCATAGGCATTAATATCAGCCAAAAAAGTATTTTTAAATTAACTAACCATAACAATAGTTAAAAACAAAACTCAATCAAATTTTTTTGAATTAATTAAAATTAACAATGGTAAAAAATAACACTAAATCGATACTTATATTTAATTTTATTTATGCATAGGTCGCGAGTAAAAAACATTTCAAAAGGTGATTGTAATGTACGTTTATCTTATAATATTTTTCAAAGAAGTTGGATTTTATTTATCAACTTAGTGTACAAATTATTGTTGCATAACTAATGTCTATGATTAATCGTTTTCAACAATATATATTTGTCTAAATTATAATTAAGTAATTTTAATAGACACATTACCACCACATTTTCCTAGTTTTTTTTTATATACATACAATTTACAGTCGTCACACACTATTTATGTGTACGTTATGAAGGTACAATAACATCTCCTTAAAATTACAAATGTTTGAACCAAGGTTTTTGTGGGCCAAGGCCACAAAAGCCAAAGATCTCACCATCATGTATGGCCGATCAACACAGTTTTGCAACTCAGCATTGCACACCGGAGAACCGAGCACTGTGAACCTTAGGACCAAGCTCCGCACACTGTCGCTCATACTGCACATCAACCTTAACCGGCTTACACATCGTATACGACACCACACATTGTACCACAACTGTGACCCTAGACTTCAGCGTAGTGCAGGAACCGATTGCTAAATATCAGTAGCGGCAATCATGTCAAACGAAATATAAGAGTATAAGACTAAACAACTCAAGATTATATACTTGGTATTTAATACAAAATTAAACATATAAATGATTTAAAAGACATATATTTTTAGACGTTATTCTATTTAAGATAAATGAAGACTACCATATAGTTTGTTGGACCACTTTGATGTTTTTTAGTGGAGATGAATTGTTACTTTCATGTCATTTTTGTACATACATAATTTTTCATTTTCTAATTGTCAAAAACTAGTTTGAATTGAGCATTCGTAGGCATCCTTAGATTTTTCTCTATTTGGTCTTATATATAACGATCAAATGGTTTTATTATTCTCTTGTCTACACTAAAAGGTTATATATACAAGAGTCGAATGGTTTTATTATGCTCTTGTCCAGACAAAAAGGTTATATGTACAAGAACCGAATAGTTTTATTGCGATCTTTTCCACACTAAAGGGTTAATGTTGTAGGCTTTACGTTTTGAGAGATTGTTACACATGTCCCTGATGTTACATTTCCCCTAGAAATTAAAATATTTCCAAAAAATATTGTAGGGAACTTATACCCACGACCTTCTAGAGGATCTACTAGGTCATGGAATATTTGCAGTTGATGGGGAGAAATGGAGAGAACAAAGGAAGGTATCGAGTCATGAATTCTCTACAAAAGTCTCGAGAAATTTTAGCAGTGTGATTTTCAGGAAGAATGCCATAAAACTTGGAAACATATTGTTAGAAGCAGCAAATAACAACCATAAAATCGATATATATGTAAGCTTCTCATTTTGTCATTAATATTTAATTCACCAACTAGATACCCATTGATTATATATATATATATATATATATATATATATATATATATATATATATATATATATATATATATATATATATATATATATATATATGGGCTTGGTGAATATGTGACTGTCATGTATACAAGTTTAGATATAGAACTTGATAAAACTACATAGTTTCGATTAAAATCAATTAAATTACCTTCTTATTATCTGAAATTCATATATTAATCATTTGGTTTTTCGTTAATTTTACAATCACATGCTAAAAACCTCATCTATTTTTTTTTTTCATTTGCGAACGTATTGTCCACGATCTCAAAATCCATTTCAACCATCTTTATTTTGTAATATATATGTATTCGTATGTAAAAATGAGTATATCAAAGTTATAACAACTTGAATCATGATTTTTCATATCTACAAACAGTTGCAGCACAACGAAAAGCAATGAAAAAGAAACTATAATATGATGAAGTCAGAAACATTTTTATGTTAAAAAATTGTTAACACAGTTTTGTTATCTATTCATCAATAGAATATTTCAAACGAAAGAAGGTATACTCAGTTTAACTTCATCAAGATGTGTATTTATGTCGTACTAGGTGTGAAACCGTGTATTACACGGGTTGATTAAAAAATATATATATCAAAGTTTAAAATAAATAGACATATTCATTTAATGAATAAATAGAATCACTATTTAGAAGATCATTCATAATATCAATGATTGTTTTGTAATATTCATTAAATTTATTATCATATTCAATGTATTTTAATATATCTTATATATTTTTTAAGATTCTTTGCATTTATTATGACATTAAATATATTTAATACTTTACATATATAAATTTAGTATTATGTGGCATATTAATGGATTTAATTCAAAAAAACTACAAAATGACATGTGGATTTAAATTTAATCAAAAAATTTACAAAATTACATGTGGCAAATTTAATGAGAATATGACATTTGGCAAAATGATCTTCATTTATTAGGATAGATTTGGTCATTTGAAAACATTTAACAATAATATGGTAAAAAAACTGATGCAAATAGATGGAGAGAACGCAGGAAAAAGATTAATGAGTTGGAGAAAAATTAGGAGAAAATGTAGAACATAAATAATCTTCTATTATTATGTAAGATTTAATCAAAACTACTTAGTTTTCACGTGTTCTATATGTAAGCTTACATACCTAACAGCCTTATATTCACTTTTGTCTATATATATCTATATATATATATATATATATATATATATATATATATATATATATATATATATATATATATATATATATATATATATAGGTTCAGGTTCATTTGAGACCATTCTAATTTTGTGAGACCGTGAAACCAAATCTAAAAATAATTTTAAAATGCAAAATAAATGGAAAAATCCAAAAATTCTTTTTTTAAATATTATTTTTGGAACTTGAATTAACTAAAAAAATAAAAAAAATAAAAAAAAGTTCCGTTTTTTTTTGAAAAGTACGTGAAATATTCTAATAGAATATTACATTGACATATTCTAAAAAATAATTTTAAAATGCAGAATAAATGGAAAAATCTAAAAATTCTTTTTTTAAATATTATTTTCGGAACTTGAATTAACTAAAAAAATAAAAGAAAATAAAAATAAATAAAAATAAATTCTATTTTTTTTTTTGAAAAATACGTGAAATATTCTAATAGAATATTAAACTCTACATATTCTAAAAAATAATTTTAAAAAGCAAAATAAATGGAAAAATCCAAAATTTCATTTTTTAAATATTATTTTCAGAACTTGAATTAACTAAAAAAAATTAAAAAAAAAAAAGAAAATAAAAAAATGCGTCTCACGGTCTCACAAAATTAGGTCGTCTCACATGAACCTAACCATATATATATATATATATATATATATATATATATATATATATATATATATATATATATATATATATATATATATATATATATATATATATATATATATATATATATATATATAGACAAAAGTGAATATAAGGCTGTTAGGTATGTAAGTTTACATATATAACACGTGAAAACTAAGTAGTTTTGATTAAATCTTACATAATAATAGAAAATTATTCATGTTCTACATTTTCTCCTAATTTTTCTCCAACTCATTAATCTTTTTCCTGCGTTCTCTCCATCTATTTGCATCAGTTTTTTTTACCATATTATTATTAAATGTTTTCAAATGACCAAATCTATCCTAATAAATGAAGATCATTTTGCCACATGTCATATTCTTATTAAATTTGCCACATGTAATTTTGTAAACTTTTTGATTAAATTTAAATCCACATGTCATTTTGTAGTTTTTTTGAATTAAATCCATTAATATGCCACATAATACTAAATTTATATATGTAAAGTATTAAATATATTTAATGTCATAATAAATGCAAAGAATCTTAAAAAATATATAAGATATATTAAAATACATTGAATATGATAATAAATTTAATGAATATTACAAAACAATCATTGATATTATGAATGATCTTCTAAATAGTGATTCTATTTATTCATTAAATGAATATGTCTATTTATTTTAAACTTTGATATATATATTTTTTAATCAACCCGTGTAATACACGGTTTCACACCTAGTACGACATAAATACACATCTTGATGAAGTTAAACTGAGTATACCTTCTTTCGTTTGAAATATTCTATTGATGAATAGATAACAAAACTGTGTTAACAATTTTTTAACATAAAAATGTTTCTGACTTCATCATATTATAGTTTCTTTTTCATTGCTTTTCGTTGTGCTGCAACTGTTTGTAGAAATGAAAAATCATGATTCAAGTTGTTATAACTTTGATATACTCATTTTTACATACGAATACATATATATATTACAAAATAAAGATGGTTGAAATGGATTTTGAGATCGTGGACAATACGTTCGCAAATGAAAAAAAAAATAGATGAGGTTTTTAGCATGTGATTGTAAAATTAACGAAAAACCAAATGATTAATATATGAATTTCAGATAATAAGAAGGTAATTTAATTGATTTTAATCGAAACTATGTAGTTTTATCAAGTTCTATATCTAAACTTGTATACATGACAGTCACATATTCACCAAGCCCATATATATATATATATATATATATATATATATATATATATATATATATATATATATATATATATATATATATATATATATTCATGATACACGTTTATACAGGATTTGTTCATGAAAGCAACGCTAGATTCAATATTTAAAGTTTCTTTTGGAATTGATCTTGACAACATATGGGGTTCAAGTAAACAAGCTGTAAGATTCAGTCGTGCATTTGATGACGCAAACACGTTGACAAGTCGAAGATTTTTTGACATGTCTTGGAAGATCAAGAAGTATTTTAATATTGGGTCCGAAGCAGAATTAAAAAAAAATATGAAAGTTGTTGATGAGTTTGTTTATAACTTGATCCAGATCAAGTCTGAACAAATTCATAAAACAACCGATTTTTCGGTAAGCTTATATTTTTGTTCTCAGATTAAAATACTAAGACTATCTTCATCATTGTGAAGAATTTTTCAACATATCAAATAAAATATGGTTACTGCTATAAAGTTTTAATAACATTTGTTGATGAGTTTGTTCCAGATTAAGTCTGAACAAATTCATAACACAACCGACTTTTCAGTAAGCTTATATTTTTGTTCTCAGATTAAAATACTAAGACTATCTTCATCATTGTGAAGAATTTTTCAACATATCAAATAAAATATGGTTACTGCTATAAAATATAAGCTTACGACTTTTCGGTAAGCTTATATTTTTTTTCTCAGATTAAAATACTAAGACTATCTTCATCATTGTGAAGAATTTTTCAACATATCAAATAAAATATGGTTACTGCTATAAAGTTTTAATAACATTTGTGTCTATATATCACATATTATGATTATCTCATATTAATTGACATTATTCAATGTAATGTTAAAACAAATAACCAACAACCAACAAACCTACCAACATTCTTCTAACTTTTACCATTTGTCAAGAGATAGAAGTACGGTTGTAAACGAACCAAACAAACATGAACAAAGGTTTGTTCATGTTCTCCAAACAAACGAAAGAACATGAATAGATAAAAAAACAAGTTTTGTTGTTCATGTTCGTTCGTTTAAAAATTACGTTGTTCATGTTCGTTCGTTTATGTTCGTTAACATGTTAAATGAACATAAACGAACGAACATAAATGAAAAAAGATAAATAGACGCAATTGAAAATAGATGAACATTAACGAATGCATAATATAGTTATGTAATAAAAACAATTGAACGCATATGAAATAAACTTAAATGAACACTCATGAACATAAATGAATGAACGAGACCATTATTAATGTTCATTCATTTAACTAAATGAATGAGAATTTTTGTTCATGTTCGTTCACTTACTAAATAAACGAACGTAAATCAACTTTCCTCCGAATGGTTCACCGAACGTTCGGTTCGTTTACAGCCATAGACAGAACCTAATCAGGTAGAGAGTATCATTTCATATTTACTTTTACCTAAATGAAACACAATATTTACTCTTGGTAGCTATGAATTTTGCCCTATGTACTTATTAGTCATTGTATTTACCCTAGTTATCATTAACTTGCATAGTTACATGTAGATAACTTACTTGCCCCTAGAGCTAGGGTTACTATATTGTATATACATAATTGATATAAATGAAATAAGGTAAGGTGTTAACTTATATGGTATTATGTAATTCATATTTACGTTCTCCACACCTCTTTCCCTAACGGTATCTTCTCATCCCATATTTACATTGATTGTTCTTTTTTGATGTCCATGAAGAATCAATTCCACGTTGTTGTTACACTCTCCA
This sequence comes from Lactuca sativa, assembly GCF_002870075.4. Taxonomy (NCBI): domain Eukaryota; kingdom Viridiplantae; phylum Streptophyta; class Magnoliopsida; order Asterales; family Asteraceae; genus Lactuca; species Lactuca sativa. The sequence continues at coordinate 125,505,101 of NC_056629.2, read as the reverse complement.
ATACCAAAATTTTTATTTTGGACGGGGTAAGGACAACATGGAGTTTATTCTCGCTGACCATTAATCAAAAACTACTGATGTGAAGAGGGGATGAGAAGAGGTCATGCTTAGACGACTGCTAATGACCTCATTTCCTTCATTGTTGAAGTAAAAGAGCAGTAGTACCACTTAGACAACATTGCCTTACAATGGATTTGTTGTAACAAATCTACTAGCCTTCTCCAGACCATCATTTTTCTCGATTCCATTGCTCAATAGCTTAGGATCGTCTTCCAAACATATTTCAAGACAAGTAAATAAGAACTCTAGAGACATCTACTAAGAGCATGAATTTTTGAGAATCGGACTTCATGATTTCCCAAATGTATTAGCCTATTTGCAAGAGCTAAAATTCATTTTCGGCCAACTCTATACCGTTGATGTGACCATTACTGAACTTCGTCTCTTGTTTCAATTAATTACAGATCTCAACAAGAATTACAATGGACTTTCTACTTTGATCCAAAAATCAAATCCTCTACCACTAGTCTATGAATAACAATCCATATTGGCACTTATATAAATGAGGAAAACTATATAACAAATGCACAACTCCTCTATAAAATTGCTCACTTCTATGTCCTTTACAACAACAAAGATAGTGGTAACAGAGCACCCATTTTTTTGTCAAAACATCATGAGGTTGCCACTTATATCACCAGATGTTGTCGTGATGGAAAAACCGGATAAGCGAGCAGTAAGAGTGGACAAAACAAGGTCATAACCAATGATGAATTTTGAAAACTAAACAAGGTGGTTCCCTTATTTAAAATTAGGCAGGTCTTTAAATTTTCCCAATACAACAAGATAGGTTCCAAAAAACTATATAATTTGTGGATAATATTAAAATTTGGGTAGGTCCTAGGACCCACCAAAGGTGTATGTAGCTCCTCCCCAAGTCGAAACAACAACCACAACCGACAACAACAATAATAGAGTGCTTATCTCCATTGACCTTGGGCCCAATATACTTGTAGCATTCCATATTGTTTATATCCAACAATTTCTTAGCTTGTACCCGAAAGAAGAATAATAGGTTAGGACCACAACAACAACTATTAAGTTGTGGAAACTAATTTACCTTTTGACTGTATAGCTGCTAGGCAAACTAATTATGTGATAGTTCCTATATTAGATTTGCCTTCATTTTGATCATGGTCCATTTTCGTCAAATTTATGGGCTTGGACTTATTGGTAGTTTTAAGTCAACCAACTAGTATTTATGTCATGCACATAATTGATCACTCTCATCTTATGAACCACGTAAATTTATTATGTTGATAGTTTTGTTTTCATTTATTACTCTATGTGAGAAATCATTTAGTGTTTTTTTACAAGTGCCCTTAGCCGAAAATAAACCTGGAGTGATGAAGAAGGAGGATTACAATCCAAATATTTTCCGATATTTTAAAGATTTGTGGCACCGACGTCTGGTCCATCTCTACTGAAATAGTTTTTTCGCTTACAAACAACACTTTTATTTCTTATAATTGTGAAAAGACTTATTCCTTCTCTGATACATCAATATTGCAATTCTTGAGCACAAGTTAAATTACTATTTTATGATTTAAGTTCACTAACTTCCTTCTATTTGATATTGTGCATAGCAATTTAAGGACCTGCCTGTAACGACCGAAAAATTTCAACCAATTTAAATTTTTCAAAAAAACAATCTGATTTCATTAAAATCATTACAAAAAGGTTTTCAATACAAATTATTTAAAGTATTCCCAGAATCACATCGCGACCAAAAACATGAGGAGCGGTACGATCACGCCTTCGCCTTGCCACGGTCTCCTGAAGAACCTGAAAAACATTTAAAACACAACTGTAAACCCAAAAGCTTAGTGAGATACCCCCAAGATACCAACCACATATACGCCCTTCCAGGCTACGACCTTCCGATCCAGAACATATTGCCTTCCGGCCCATAACATGAATAACACACATAACATAACAAAACATAGAACAACCATGCATATCGGGTCTATTGTGTGATTGGCCCGCCGTATCGGCCTTCAGTCCACCCTCCGTGTCTAGCCATATACATCGAGTCTACAGTGTGATTGGTCCGCCTGCACCGGGCCTTCAATCCACCTGGTCCACTCTCTGAGTCTACAGTGTGACTAGTCCGCCCGCACCGGGCCTTCAGTTTATCTGGTCCACTCTCCGAGCCTCGGCACGTCTGGTCTGCCCTCTTGGGGACTGCAGCCTATCCGGACCGCTCGCTGGGCCTTCGGGACAACCGGTCCGCCCTAGGTATCTTGGCCTACAGCACAAAGCAGGACCCGCCTCAACCCTTCTCCAGTCCAAACAACCATGTGCACATAATCATACAATAACAGTTCGCAATCAACAAGCCGATCAAACAGATCACATAGCATATCATCATCCTAACCAGGATACCGACCTAGCAGGTCACTAGCATAACATCTCCCTATCTCTCAGAATACCGATCTCAATCAGGTCTCTAACATATACCATCCTAGCTCTCAGGATGCAAACATATCACAGTAACAACATAACAACAACTACCAGGATCTCAATCCGATAAGGGCCGGCCTTGGTGCCTTAGACCCTGTTGATATAGTGAGGATAACTCACCTCGCACTGCCGAAAATCTGAACTGAAGAAGCAGACTCTCGAACCACCAACTCACCGCAAATCCCGAACTAACCAACATAACAAGCATAAGCATAAGGTCAAACATACTACCACAAATCGGGCCAAGACCAAAGTCCAAAACTCACACAAAGTCCAACATTGGCCCAATTTACCAAATTGGGCCCACCTCACCAAATGGACCTAGATCCAATATCCATAATATTAATTGGGCCCACAATACTCTATTCATAGTTTCCAGACTTGGCCCAAACACCAACAACCGACAAATGGCCCAACACAAAAGCCCAAAAGGAAGTCCACAGGAGGAGTACGCTGGGCGTACTCTCCTTGGTACGCTGGGCGTACTGTAATGATCGCCAAAAGAAAACGGGACATTGGCCCGCTACGCGGGGCGTACTCGAAGGTTACGCGGGGCGTAACTACGAGATCCATTAAGTCCTTTAACATCTTAATGGCTTAAGCTCTTAAGCCCAAACTCCAGATCCATATGCCAAATATGATTGGAAATCATAAAGTCTCAGACTTTATCACTTGGGACGTCCTTAAGCTCCAAATCCAAGGTCTTAATCCATTAAGACCTATATAACTCATACAAGAAACAACTACAGCCCTTGGGACCTCATTTTTATCATTCAAGACCTCTCCAAAGGTCTGAAAGGACAGATAATCTTGACCAAATCGAACTATGCAACAAGATGAGGACTTTTGGGACAAGAATGATAACAAAGCTTCAAAATACAAAGATCTATGCAATATGAAGGTCAAGCAAGAAGCTTTATACCTTAAACCAGCTCCAAAGGGTGTTATTACTTCAGATCTACAAGCTCCACACGTTCTTCTTCTTCTTCCTTGACAACTTCCCTTTTCTCCTTCAAGCTTTTCTTTTGCCAACAAGAGCTTCCCAAGATCAAACACTCTCAACTATGGAGGGAATACGAGTTTTAGGGTTCTCTGAGGTTGAAGATGAGTATAAGGAGGCTGAGGGGTGAACCAACATGTTCCTTATATAGTGGCTAACCCAAAATTAGGATTTGGAATTTCTGAGAGTACGCTGGGCGTACTCACCCGGCCAATGCGCATCAATCATACACTTACGCTGGGCGTAGGTCCAGCTTACGCTGGGCGTACCCAGCCACCTTCAAAACCAAAAGCATGCATGCATGCCATGCATGCATGGGACCATCTCCTTCTCATTACACAAAGGGCTATGAACAACGATCAACTTCAAAACACCTCAACTCCTTTAATCTAAGCCTGCTCCCAAATACCGTTACATTCATGCGAGGGCAACGAGAAGCCCAATACCACTAACACATATACCAGCCCAAAACCTTCTCGGATGAAACTCATTTCTCGCAAAAGGACCAGAATAAACCTTCCTCTAAATTCTCGGGGACTCATAGTCACACACTTAAAGAACGGGGTGTTACAATTGTCCCCCACTTAAATTAGGCTTCGTCCTCGAACCAGGCTAACCAAGATTCAAGCATCGAAATCCGAAACCCACTTTATCCTTCTTGCCGATAGGATGACACAAGCTTCAACCCTAGAGCAACTCCCGCGAGTTCTCCACCGCAATCTCATAACCGCACCAAACTGGCTCTCGCGTCCTTGGGTTAGGAAAACCCGATATACTGATGATATCCTCAAATATCCCCCAGAGTGAACCACTAATACATACTCAATACCCTGATCAGAATCACACCAAGAGACCAAGACTCTCTCCCTGCATCCCTTCCGAGCCTCTGGGCTCTACACCTACGGAATTCCTTCCGCAACATCAGCAAACATCTCAAACCGGATGAGCTTCTATTCCACTGCCGCAAACACGCTGCTCAATAACCATACTCAAATTACTCTAATCGTAACTCTGCTCTGCCGCTTTCACTTCCGTGAACTTGCACCCCCTCTCGGAGTTACACACCTCTCTCTCTTTTCCTTTTCCAAGGAACCCATTTGACCACATTGTCACTCTGACAAGTGTCACGGTGCTTGCCCAACGCTACACCACCCTTTTTATAGCGCATCCGCTATCCATCCAACACCCATACTCTGACTCTCATCGCAGGGACTCTCAAGCCCATGCACTATCTCAACTAATCAAGGTCACTACCCGGGGCCAGACCTTCTAATGCAATCACACTGCAACATACACAATCCACATCCTCGAACCGATCCAACAATACGTGCAGAGTCTTCAGCATGACTGGACCGCCTCACCAGGCCTTCAGCCAATCTGGACCACTCTCAGAACCTTCAGCCAATCTGGACCGCTCCCAGTGCCTTCAGTTTGGCTGGACCGTTCTCCGAGCCTTCGGCCTGACTGGTACGCCTACCGGCCTTCAGTCTATCCGGACCGCTCAACTAGCAATCATCAATCCGAGCTATCTCTCCCAGAAATCCTCCCATGCATACTGTTCTAGCTCTTTAAGGGTTCCGAACTCTGTCTCAATCGCACATGCTCGATCCCGGCCTGCTCCCAGGCCCTCCACAATCGAATGCCCTAGGTTTGTATTCCGCCCCGCACCGACACTTGCTCCTACCAGCCTATACTCTGGGCTGACAGAACGCTGCTAAATCCCAACAGCTAAGCATCCTCAAATACTCATCGATCTCCCGGAGAATTTTCCAATTCTCCCCTACTTGTAGCACTGATTAACAACCACTGGTTGCCATCACCGACCTCCCAGAACAACTCTGCACAAAACCAACACTTACACGCGGACTGATTTACACAGGCATAAACAACCTTGACAAGATCCCACATCAACACTGGTAACCCACTCGAAAGAAACTCAACCTGCATCTAACCACTCCTCAGAAAGCAGATGCTACCCGGCCCTCAACCCAATGCCAGGTTTCCACTAATAACCCTCATGAATGATAACCACGAAATTCCCAATACAATAACCCATAACCAACCCAAAACTCTCAAAACGATGAATACCACATCGAAAACCAAACAAAATACCAGCACATAAACAATACACCACAATAATCACAAGATAACAAGATATCAAGAAAGAAACATACCCGCAGCTGCATCCGTCACTGCTCTGACCTCCTCTGCCGCAAGCTGATAAGCACGACCCTGAGCCCTTGGGGGCTCCGCTCCACCCTGACCTCCACCTGTGATCCTCAAAGTGGCCGGTGCTGGAGCCTGCACCGGTCCTGCAACAAGCTGTGGACAGTTGACCCTCAAATGTCCAACCTGATGACAATGATAACAAATCCTCAAATCTCGAACCGGCGCTAACTGCCAACAATCCCTCGCATAGTGCCCCTCCTTTCCGCACTTGCGGCATGCACCACCGGACCTACAAACTCCGGTGTGACCCCTCCCACACATCCCACAAGTGTGGCTGCTCAGATCCCCCACTCTAACATCAACGGTCTTGGACTGTTTCGGCGCCGGCTGCGACTGCACCGGAGCCTGCCTCAGCTCACGCAACTGCAAGTCAATCTCTAACTCACGCCGCCTAGCGACCTCATGCAACTCCAGCAAGGTCTCGCACCTCTGAGCAGACACAAACTGTCTGATGTCCCTCTTGAGCATGCTCAGATATCGAGACATCTGAGCCTGCTCCGAAGCGAACTCTGGGCAAAACATCGCCCTCTCAGTGAACATCCTGGTGATCTCAGTCACCGACTCCGAACCCTGCTTCAGCTCAAGAAACTCATGAGCCAATCTCTCCCTCTCAACTTGCGGAACATAACGAGTGCTGAACATCTCCCTGAACTGATCCCATGAAACCGCAGCCCTCTGCGCGTCCGAATATGACCCCGTGGTCAATCTCCACTAATCCTTCGCCCCGAGCCTCAACAGGTTCAGAGCACACCTCACCCTCTAATCAGCAGGGCATGAACACGTGAAGAAACACCCCTCCACGTCTGATAACCACCTCATAGCAACAATCGGGTCCTGAACTCCATCGAAGGTGGGAGGCTTCGTATTATCGAAGTCCCGATACTGAAAACCCCGACTAGCTCCTCCCCCTGCCGCTGCTACAGCCGTTGTAGCCGCCGCGACAACCGTTTCTGTGAGAGCTGCATAGCGCTCATCGAAATACTCAACCATGGCGGTCTTAATCGACTCAAACAGCTCTGGCAACTCAGCCCGGAACAACTCAGCAATCTCCTCACGCAGGATCTCACGAATCCTCGCATCCAACTCACCCGTGCTCATCTGACCGATAACCTCGGGCGGTACCGATCTGCCCGGAACTCTCTCTCCTGCTCCCGATCCTGATCCAAATCCACTCTCACCATGCCTCGGAATCTCCATACTGAAAAACACCACACAAAACTTAGACTCTTCCCACTATCCTGGAATCCAACTCTCTCTCAACCCAACCCTCGAGATCATGGTTTCCCTGATACGCGTATGGGTCCTGTGCTTTCAGTAGTACGGGCCCATACTACCTTCCACACCTACCCATATTTGTATGAAGTACTACCACAACACCCTAGAGAAACATGCATAACAACGCTCAACCCTCACCACTAGAGGAACACTGAAAATCTCCCATAAGGAACCCTAGGCTACAGGCATCACAAATCAAGCAACATTATCATGAAATCCTGAAGGTCCCTAGCCTATCACTAGCATGCTGTTCTATCAAAGCTCAAAAACAAATAACATGCATGGTATTTTGGGGTTACTTACTGGCTCCGGCTGATCGTACCTCCGCGTCCTCCCTTACTCATTTTGAAAACCATTTTAAATTCTCTTTTGAAAACTCTCCTCGATTTGAGACTGGAGTCACACGAGTGTTCCTCCAATTCACTCAAACCAAGGCTCTGATACCAACTTGTAACGACCGAAAAATTTCAACCAATTTAAATTTTTCAAAAAAACAATCCGATTTCATTAAAATCATTACAAAAAGGTTTTCAATACAAATTATTTAAAGTATTCCCAGAATCACATCGCGACCAAAAATATGAGGAGCGGTACGATCACGCCTTCGCCTTGCCACGGTCTCCTGAAGAACCTGAAAAACATTTAAACCACAACTGTAAGCCCAAAAGCTTAGTGAGATACCCCCAATATACCAACCACATATACGCCTTTCCAGGCTACGACCTTCCGGTCCAGAACATATTGCCTTCCGGCCCATAACATGAATAACACACATAACATAACAAAACATAGAACAACCATGCATATCGGGTCTACTGTGTGACTGGCCCGCCGTATCGGCCTTCAGTCCACCCTCCGTGTCTATCCATATACATCGAGTCTACAGTGTGATTGGTCCGCCCGCACCGGGCCTTCAATCCACCTAGTCCACTCTCTGAGTCTACAGTGTGACTGGTTCGCCCGCACCAGGCCTTCAGTTTATCTGGTCCACTCTCCGAGCCTCGGCACGTCTGGTCCGCCCTCTTAGGGCCTGCAGCCTATCCGGACCGCTCGCTGGGCCTTCGGGACAACCGGTCCGCCCTAGGTATCTTGGCCTATAGCACAAAGCAGGACCCGCCTCAACCCGTCTCCAGTCCAAACAACCATGTGCACATAATCATACAATAACAGTTCGCAATCAACAAGCCGATCAAACAGATCACATAGCATATCATCATCCTAACCAGGATACCGACCTAACAGGTCACTAGCATAACATCTCCCTATCTCTCAGAATACCGATCTCAATCAGGTCTCTAACATATACCATCCTAGCTCTCAGGATGCAAACATATCACAGTAACAACATAACAACAACTACCAGGATCTCAATCCGATAAGGGCCGGCCTTGGTACCTTAGACCCTGTTGATATAGTGAGGATAACTCACCTCGCACTGCCGAAACTCTGAACTGAAGAAGCAGACTCTCGGACCACCAACTCACCGCAAATCCCGAACTGACCAACTTAACAAGCATAAGCATAAGGTCAAACATACTACCACAAATCGGGCCAAGACCAAAGTCCAAAACTCACACAAAGTCCAACATTGGCCCAATTTACCAAATTGGGCCCACCTCACCAAATGGACCTAGATCCAATATCCATAATATTAATTGGGCCCACAATACTCTATTCATAGTTTCCAGTCTTGGCCCAAACACCAACAACCGACAAATGGCCCAACACAAAAGCCCAAAAGGAAGTCCACAGGAGGAGTACGCTGGGCGTACTGCAATGATCGCCAAAAGAAAACGGGACATTAGCCCGCTACGCGGGGCGTAACTGCGAGATCCATTAAGTCCTTTAACATCTTAATGGCTTAAGCTCTTAAGCCCAAACTCCAGATCCATAGGCCAAATATGATTGGAAATCATAAAGTCTCAGACTTTATCACTTGGGACGTCCTTAAGCTCCAAATCCAAGGTCTTAATCCATTAAGACCTATATAACTCATACAAGAAACAACTACAGCCCTTGGGACCTCATTTTTATCATTCAAGACCTCTCCAAAGGTCTGAAAGGACAGATAATCTTGACCAAATCGAACTATGCAACAAGATGAGGACTTTTGGGACAAGAATGATAACAAAGCTTCAAAATACAAAGATCTATGCAATATGAAGGTCAAGCAAGAAGCTTTATACCTTAAACCAGCTCCAAAGGGTGTTATTACTTCAGATCTACAAGCTCCACACGTTCTTCTTCTTCTTCCTTGACAACTTCCCTTTTCTCCTTCAAGCTTTTCTTTTGCCAACAAGAGCTTCCCAAGATCAAACACTCTCAACTATGGAGGGAATACGAGTTTTAGGGTTCTCTGAGGTTGAAGATGAGTATAAGGAGGCTGAGGGGTGAACAAACATGTTCCTTATATAGTGGCTAACCCAAAATTAGGGTTTGGAGTTTCTGAGAGTACGCTGGGCGTACTCACCCGGCCAATGCGCATCAATCATACACTTACGCTGGGCGTACGTCCAGCTTACGCTGGGCGTACCCAGCCACCTTCAAAACCAAAAGCATGCATGCATGACATGCATGCATGGGACCATCTCCTTCTCATTACACAAAGGGCTATGAACAATGATCAACTTCAAAACACCTCAACTCCTCTAATCTAAGCCTGCTCCCAAATAACGTTACATTCATGCGAGGGCAACGAGAAGCCCAATACCACTAACACATATACCAGCTCGAAACCTTCTCGGATGAAACTCATTTCTCGCAAAAGGACCAGAATTAACCTTCCTCTAAATTCTCGGGGACTCATAGTCACACACTTAAAGAACGGGGTGTTACACTGCCGTACTTTAGGTTTAGGGGATATCTTTTTTACATATTTTTCCTTGATGATTTCTCAAAATTTCTTTGGAATTTTCCGCTTTTCATAAACCTCAAGTATGTTCCCCTTTTCTAGACTTAAGAAACATTTTTTAGAACGATTTTGAAAAATTGATAGAAACTTTCTAATGTGATAATAGTACTAAGTACAATAATCACTCATTTGCTCAGTTTTATTATAATAATGGCATGAATTCCATTTTTCTTGTCCATACATCTCTTCCCATAAGTGGTAAATCCGAACGCATGGTAAGAGTACTCAACAAACATCATCCATACTTTATCATCCCATTCTCATGTGTCTACCAATTTTTGGTACCATGCCTTATGAATGTCTACCTTCCTTATTCATATCATATCCTCCAAAATTATCACTAAAATTATGAACACAGATACATTAAAAATGAAATCCAACTTATATGAAATCACTGATGTCTATGTCACTCCCTCTTTCCATAAACTATAATCAACAAGTTACAATGTTGAATAAAGTGTGATTTTTTGGTGATGAGAAATCATAACAACTTGGAATAGATTGTAATGAAAAATTAGCCATGTGTTTAAAGCTATGACAAATAAGCATAGTCTTAAGTATATCGATCTCAAATCATTAACAATTCACCAACTAGATGTAAAAAACACATTTCTTAATAGTTATTTTTATGAGATAATATATATATGTATCAAGCTCTGCAATTTCGAGGTCACTCCTATCTAAATTATGTGTTCTTTGTCAAGAAATCATTATATGGTCTCAAACAAGTGCCTCAATCTTGGTATTAATGGTTTGAAAACTATGTATCTACCAACAGTTACATACATAAAAAGTGAAATGAATCTTTATTTATCTATTACTATGTTTGTTATGTTGCTTATTTGTGAAAGAACTAACACTTGATATTTGCTCACAAAATGGAATACTTCATTCATGCGGCCGACTGGCTTTAAATACAACTAAGAAAATAACTAAATAACAATAAAATTGGAGAATACTAAATCTAAACAGAGATAATACTCAATCTAAACAGATAGCTAATGACCGAGTAAACCACACATGCAACTCCTGTTTATCTATTTAAGCTTTATTTGAATTCTTTTATTTGCAAAAGGTAAATAACCCAACAAACTTTCCCCCAAACTAGACAATCACGTCTTGTTTGTCCTCCGATGAACATACTCCATGCTTCTCTCTTAGTTTGGATGCAGAGGTTTTGTGAAGATGTCTACTACTTGCTCCTTCGTTCCAACATGTTTTAACTCGATTATTCCTTTTCCAACCAGGTCTCAAAGAAAATGAAATTTTACTCCTATGTGCTTGTATCGGCCGTGAAACATTGGATTCTTCGAGAGCTTAGTTGTAGATGTGTTGTCACACCTGATCACTGTTCCCTTTCCTTGTTTAATTCCGAGTTCTTCAAGAATTCCTCGAATCCACACCACTTGATAGGCACAAGCTGCTGCTGCCACATATTCTACTTCAGTCGAAGACAGTGCAACGATGCTCTGTTTCTTTGATGACCAGGAGACCGCTGCCCCATCCAACAAAATTAAGTACCCATAAGTACTTTTTCGGTCATTCCAATCTCCAGAGAAGTCACTTTCTGTAAATACTTCCATTGAACCACTTCCTCCCTTCTTGTACCAGATACCATAGTACAAAGTACCCTGTAGATAGAGTAACACCCTCTTTGATACTATGAAATGAGTAGTGGTGGGTTTAGACATGAAACGAATGATCTAGCTTATTACAAACTAAATGTATGGCCTTGTAGCTATGATATACATTAAGCTTCCCACTAAGCTTTTGAATTTTGCTTCATCCACAGGCTCGCCTTCTTCTAATTTCAACTTACACCCAGGAACAATCGGATTGATGACTGCATTGCAATCCAACATGTTGAACCGTGTTAGCATCTCTATTGCATGCTTTTGCTATGAAATATGTATTCCAGTTGTGGTTTGCAGAACTTTTATTCATAGGAAGTATCTCATCTTCCCTAGGTCCATCATTTCAAACTCCATTTTCATTGAGAATTTGAGATTTTCCAGTATCTGCTCATTGTTACCTGTGTATAGGAGGTCATCAACATAAATGTTAACAAAAAGACAACTTCCATCTGGTGTCATTTTGATGAACATAGTGTGTTCAGATCTAATTCTAGTGAAACCTTCCTTGACAAAATATGCTTCAATTCGGCTGAACCATGCCCTAGGGGCTTGTTTAAGCATGTATAGAGCCCTTTGGAGTTTGTAAACTTTGTGTTCTTGATTCTTTTGTACGTAACCTTGTGGTTATTGCACATACACTTCTTCTTCCAGGTTTCCATAGAGGAAAGCTAACTTTACATCTAGTTGGTAAATGTTCCATCCCTTTTGAGCAACAAGAGAAATTATTAATCAAATTGTATCCATTCGAGAAATTGGGGCGTATACCTCTTCATAGTCAACGCCATACTCTTGGCTATATCCCCTCACAACTAAGCCTTGCTTTGTGTTTCTTAATCTCACCCTTTTCATTGAGCTTTGTCTTGAAAACCCACTTAACACCAATGCATTTGGCCCCTTTTGGCAGGTCTACCAGCTGCCATGTTTGATTTTTCTCAATACCAAAAATTTCAAGATCCATGGATTTCTTCCACCTCTCATCCTCAGCTGCCTCTTCATAATGCACAGGGTCTTGGTGTATGAGATCAGCGGACATCATCTCATCTTCATCGAATTCTACTTCTTCCTCATCACCTACAAAATAATCAGATAAGTAAGTAGGTGGTCTTCTTAGTCTCTGAGTTCTTCCTTTCTTCGATTGCTGGAATGCTAGGACCAGTAGCAGATTCAGTAATCATGGGACTAGAGTGTTGATTTGTGTTTTCATCTTGCATCACTTCATGATCTTGATCAAGATGATGAGTATTTACAAACTCATAGTCATCATCAATGAATTCATAATCACCCTATATGATTTCTTGCCCATATTCTCCATCTTCAGCTTGATTCCAAGTCCAAGACTTGTGTTCTTCAAAGATGACATCTTTGCTTATAACAACTTTATGTGTGTGTGGACCTACCAACCTATATGCCTTTGATTCTTCACTGACTCCTGTCAAAATACAAATTGAACTTTTTGCATTGAGTTTAGTTCTTTTCTATTTAGGGATATAAACATATGATAGGCATCCCTAAACATGAAAGTGGCTGACTATTGGTTTCATCCCAATCCAAGCTTCTTGTGGTGTCATGTTTGTGAGGGCTTAGTGGGACACCTGTTTAAGACATAAAAACTCCATACTGTTGCCTCTCCCCAAAATTTCTTTGGCATTTTTTTTGGCTGCAATCATTGATACGACCATATTTATGAAAATTGTGTTTCTCCGTTCAGCTACCCCATTCTGTTGGGGTGAATAACTGGTTGTGTGTTGCCTTTTGATACCATGCTCTAAGAAAAATGTCTTGAATTCATCATATAAGTCTTCACCACCTCTATCTGTTCGAAGTGCTTTGACGACCTTTCCCGTTTTAGCTTCTACTTTCTTCTTGAATTGCTTGAAGATTTCAAAAGCTTGAGACTTTTTTGGCAATAGATATATCAAACCCTTATGCCAAGATGACCCATTCCTTTCACTTGAAGTATCTCCATGCCTCAATTGCCATGATGACCCATCCTTTCATGCTATAACTTAGCACTATCTTCATCACTTGTGTACATACATCCTTTTGTCTTCTGTTTCGTGACTGCATCTGTTTCTTCACTTATTGGGAACATCCTATTAGTGCTCATGTATGATTTGAAAATCAAACCCTTTTCTTGGTGAAACACCTTACTTACATCTTGTTGGAAGAGAAAAGACAACCCCTTTTGTTAGAGTTGTCCTATGCTGAGGAGATTGTTCTTGAGGTCCTGGACATAGTAGACATCATTTATTACAAACATTGATCCATTTAGGAACAGTTTCACACTCCCTTTTCCAATCACATTCATACGTGTGTTATTGCCCTGCTTCACAGAGTTTGAGAATCCAGAGTCTAGATCGACAAATCTCTCTTTATTTCCACACATGATTGGAAAAACCTGCATCTAGAAACCACAACATTCCTTTGCTTCTGTTACTTTTATCTGTCATGAAAGTTGTTTCCTCCACATCTATCTCAGCCATAAGCATCACTTCCTCATTCTCATCAAAACCAACATAATTGGCTTCTTTGGTATGAGGACATTTGTATGAATAATGTCCCAACTTGTGATAATTATAGCATTATATTGTCTCTTTGTTGAATGACAAACGTCCGCGACCTCATCCTTTTCCTCTATTATTGGATCGACCTCTTCCTCTTCCACGACCATTTGGACAGAGACTTGCCTCTCCCTTCAGTGCTTGATCATCATCCTTCCCTACCCTTTTAAATTTTTGTTCGTGAACCACCAAGGTGCTCTGCAGTTCTTCAATGGACATCTCCTCAATGTTTTTTGATTCTTCAATCAAGACCACCACGTACATGTACTTATTAGTTAGAGTTCTGAGGATTTTTTCAACTATTTTGCAATCAGTCATCGACTGCGCATTGCTTCTCATTTGATTCGATATCACCAAAACCCTACCGAAATAATCAGGTATAGATTCATTATCCTTCATCTCGAGCACTTTAAAGTCTCTTCGGAGCTTTTGCAACATCGATATCTTCACTCCTTCATTCCCGACGAACCTATGATTCATGGAATCCCACACTTATTTGGATGTCTTCCTATCCAAGATTTGCTCAAAGGTTACTCGATTGATCACTTGATACAAGTAGTGCTTGACTTGTAAGTCTTTCGTTCGCAATTCTTCCAGCTTCTTCTTTTTTGCTTCGCTCTGAGAGATCCCGACCGCCGGCTCTCTGATTCCGAGATCTGTTAGGTTCCACACCTACAACAAATTTTCCATCATCTCACTCTAGTGCTCATAGTGACCATCGAAGACTGGAACCTTCACCTTATCGTCATTCATAGTTGCTTCCTTTTTGTGGAAGTGTTTCGTTCTGATTCCAATTTGAAAGAAGTAACAATTGATATTTGCTCACAAAATGGAATACTTCATTCATGAGGCCGACTGGCTTGAAATACAACTAAGAAAATAACTAAATAATAATAAAACCAGAGAATACTAAATCTAAACAAAGATAATACTTAATCTAAACAGATAACTCATGACCGAGTAAACCACACGTGCAACTCCTGCTTATCCAGCTAAGCTTTATTTGAATTTTTTTATTTGGAAAACCTAATGGTGCGTTTAGCTGCGGAAAAATGGGCCGTTTTCCGGAAAAAATTTCCAAGAAAAATGAGAATTTTGAAAACGCGTTTAGTTCGTCTATTTTTCTAAATTTTTCACGGAAAATGAAAATTTTCCATTTTTTAAAATTACAAAGAAGCTGGAAATTGGAAAATTGATTATCATTGTTTTCCATATTTTTCTAATTCCAAAATTTTTCTAAAATATAAACACACATCCACTCCCACCCCGTCCACCTTTACCTACACCCACCTTAACACCCCCCACCCACAAACACACACACATACATACCCACCTCCACACACACACCCACCCACCCGCACACACACACATACACACCAACCCACAAACACACACACACACACACACATATATACATACCCACCCACACACACACACACCCGCACACACACACACACATACATACCCACCCACCCACACACACCGACCCACAAACACACACACACATACATACTCACCTACACACACACAAACCCACACCTACCCCCACCCCCACCCTCACAGACACACACACCCATACACACACACAAACCCACACCTACCCCCTCAAACACACACATACACACAAACAAACACACACTCGCACCCCTACCCATCCAACACCACCACCACAATCACCGACCTACCATCACCATTACCACCACCACCACCACCACTAACCCGTCACTAGCACCACCACCACCGCTGCCGCCGCCATCACCACCACTGACACAATTGTCGCCACCACCACCATCGCCTGTGATCACCACCACCGCCGTCGACCCACTACCGTCACCGTCACCGCCCCCACCCACACCGTACCACCGCTACCGTATTCTAAAACTGAAAACCGATAGAAAAATACACATCTAAACACATTTTCTAATTTTCTAAAATTAAAAATGAAAAATGAATAAGTTTAACTAAACACGTTTTCTAAATTTTCAATGAAAAATGAAAACAAAAAACGAAAATCGAAAAGGGAAAACAAAAAATGGAAAATGAAAATTGTTTTTCGGTAACTAAACGCAACCTAAATAACCTAACAATTTGTTACTTTAAGGGGAATACATTATCCTCATTACATTGTCCCATACACTCCGGCAATATTTAGTCGTAGTAATTACATTTGAATTCT